>NC_059359.1:3167500-3170000 GCF_019703515.2 Myxocyprinus asiaticus
CATAGGAGGGTCAATGGGAGGGGTCTCTTTTTAGGGGATACAGAGACATTCAGTGGAGAGGAGGGGAAATGCAACATTACCGTGAGGGTTGCCAAATCCCCTGGTTCCCAGCTGAATTGTTGAACTTTAAATTATGCGTCAATATAAAAAAGTTACTATGGGGTCCTTAGATTACAAAAAGGTCCGCGTCAAAAAACTGCCATAATAATATTAATATTGATATTATTTCCACTTTCAATTAGTTAATTTTTTAACCAACATCAGTCCTGATCATAACACACACACACACACACACACACACACGTTGGTATTTGTGGTTTACAAGGACTCTCCATAGACATAATGATTTTTATACTGTACAAACTATAGATTCTATCCCCTAACCCTAACCCTACCCCTAAACCTAACCCTCACAAAAAACTTTCTGCATTTTTACATTTTCAATAAAACATCGTTTAGTATGTTTTTTAAGTGATTTGAATTATGGAGACACTAGAAATGTCCTCATAAACCACATTAATAGCATAATACCCTTGTAATTACCAGTTTGTAACCTAAAAAAAATGTCCTCATAAACCACTTAAACCTGCCCACACACACACACACACACACACACACACACACACACTTTTCTCAATACACACATACAAAACACACTCTTACATCCATACCAACATACCCACATAATTTTAGCTGCATCATTTATTCAATCGGCCTCCAGTGCTCTTTAATACAGCAAACAGAAAATAGGAGAAAAGCATGTATTTGCTCCATAGGCTAAACATGAGACAAATGGTGCCATCTGGTGGAAAATATTACATTTTTTAATTTTTAAACCAGGGCTCCGGAATGAAAGAATAATATCATAGAATTCATGATATTATGCTTTAATGGCACTGGGATCAAATATTGCAGTTTTAATGGGTTTCAATGGGGACATTTTTGTCCTGAATGTCCTGAGTGTAACTATTTTGTGTACACAGTGTATTATAGATGTATTATAGGAACTGAGGTTGAAATATCAAAATTCCCCCCAGAATACACACCTTTGGCAAAATTTATGCCGTTGGCATTAACACAGCCAAAATGATCGAATAAACAAAAATGAAAAAGACAAAAATGTCTCAAAGGTCGCACAAGGGAAGCTGAAGTATGTCACTTTTTCTTTGCTTAAATACTCCTATCCTAGCTTAATGCGCAGAGACAACTATTAGTAAGCCATTCATGGGTTAATTTTCTCGAAAACTGTAAGCACTGTTGCTGCGTCCGAATATCCATACTTCCCTACTATATAGTATGCCAATGGAGTAGTATGTCCGAATCCACAGTATTCGGATGGTCTGCTATATCCGGTAAGATTCTGAAGTGCGGATCGACTGGAGACTTTACGATCCCATAATCCCTCAGGAGCTCAGGCGACGTCACGTTCAAAATGCTGGAGTTAAATGAATGGTGGTGAATTGCATGTCGGATGGCTCTTCTCAACTGTAAATGCTATATATACCAAGATAATTGTTCGCTGTGCTTAAATGGTGCTTGTTTAACAAAACCTGAGCGGATAGTTTTCACGGTTGTTGTTCTTATGTCATATATTTGGGTCACGAGACAATGCCCACGAACCCGGATGAAGTATGTCCGAAATCTATTCACACTACTCGCATGCATACCTAAAAGAACATACTGTTTTGCTGGCAAATAAGTGCATCCTTCATCCAATACAGTACATACTGTGACGGTACGCGGTTTAGGACGCAGCATGTGTCTCTGTTCCTCTGTTTTGAGCCCGACCAGCTTAGACTATCTCTTTATTTAACCAACAGCAGACAGTGGGTGTAATCAGAAATCTGTTTTAATAAACAAAGTTTCTTTTTGTGATCCCATGTCTTGGTGCTAGTGGAGCAGAAATGACATGCTTTGCATTAATATAAAAGGAATAGTATGTGTTAACAATTGCAATTTGTAATTTATCTGGAACAAATATAAAAGATTTACTGGCCACTCTTTTCAATATAACACAAGTAGGCAAAGCTCCAAAATGACTCCAAAGCTCCAAAAACAAAAAAGAAGAAAATAAAAGAACCATAAAAGCAACCCATATGACTTGTGAAGCCATATGATAGCTTTGTGTGAGGGACAGATCAAAATTAAGCTTTTCCTCACACAAAAGTTGTATGGACTACTTTTGTATTTCTTTATTACATTTATATAATATTTATAATCTATTCCCATGCATATAATTTACATTTTAGGCCAGACAGAAGGGATCAAGAACATACACGTCACCCACTATGTCACACATCGCTGCATTTAAATAGTTTGTGCAAAACCTGATGATTAATTAAATGAAAGCATGGTTTGAGAATGTTCCAAAGGGCATCTTGGGCACTTATATTGAAGCAAGGCAATCTGAACTTTAGTTAAAGGTGCACTCAGTACGTTTTTGCTAATTAAAAAAGTTTTACACATAAACACATGAATAGCACTTTCTAGAAATATGTTT
>NC_059359.1:3175000-3225000 GCF_019703515.2 Myxocyprinus asiaticus
AATAAGTAATGAATAAAATAATTAATTATTCAATGAGTGAAATTTAACCGTAAAAAATTAACAAATAATAAAAAATAACAAAAATAAAAAAAGCTTTTATTTAGAAACATTTCTTTGCTGCTTGCACTTATTTTTTCAAAGTAACGTTTTTTTTCCAACTCTGCTTATTTCCAGCAGAAGTTACTGACATGGGTTTGCATTTGATTTTCTTGAAAAAATAAATTAAACAATGTCCTCTAATGTGACTGGCTGGACATTTATTTTATTGTTTTTATAAGCTCTATTATTTAGATTTCATAATTTAGTATAGGCATCGGTAAATCGTGTTCAGTTGACGTATGATCAGTGGTAAAACCATAAATGAACACATCGCGGGCAGGTGCGTAAACAATACAATGGGAAAAAAGCTTGCACACTGTCGTATAGCTTTTAAATCTGTATCATCTTACAGTGTTTCGGTCAAAGACCTTCTTCCGGCATTCTGTCAATTTCTTTAAAGATAGTTCCTGTTGCAAGGGAAGTAGGTTACCTGTATATCACTGTACAGTAGGATTTACTCAAAGTGAACCAGAGAAGGTGGTGGACATCCTCCTGTCGGCATGAACGGCACATTTTTTACACTAAAGCTTCATGTCAAACCTCTTGGACTGTTTAATTTACAAAAGAACCTCTTGTGACAGCAAAGATGACTGTTCTTCACTTTTATATTAGATTGCTAAATCAATATTTTACGATGTGAATGCATTCCATTAAAAAAAACTTTTATTACTGTTTGCATATATGTTAAATGCTTCCTAATCTCATATAATATCGAGTCTGAAGCCTTCCTTATATGGCGTTTTCATGGGTGTGGATTATGATAATTGTAAATAAATGTGCACACGCCCCCTATTTACGAATGTTTGGAATTCACTAACATACGTTTTACTAACAAATCTAGGGAGTACGAAGCGTTCATGAATCCGGCGGAAGTTTTCGGGAAGCTCCATTTTACGCGGAAATTACTCCCAATTCTTTAGTATATTTACAAAAGTATGTTTACATTTATAATTGTATTTATGATCTAATTTATATTGGTATTTTTCCACCTGTTGTCGTAGAGTGACTTTTAGTCAAATTTAGCAAATTGGGCCAGTGTAAGAAGTTGGAATAAAATGTTTTGATTTGGTATGATTTTTTTTTAATGACTTTTGATTATATTTACGTTTCCTTTGAAGTGAAAATTATTTTTCTGTTACAATAAATATATTTAATTTTTCAAAATCAATATCAACCAGTAGAAGTGAAGTGCATTCTGATACAATCACTGTTAATACTAACAATGATTTATGTGTCAGTAGATGAAAATGATTAATAATACTTACATCCTCTATAATTTAATGGTACATACATCCAAATCCTGATGAGAATCACATTTTCCATGTGTATAAAAGGAGCGTGTCACTCTCATAGAAATATGCCTGATAGGGCTGCACAATTAATCAAAATAAAATCGAAATCGCAAAATGACCTCATGCGATTATTAAATTGCAAAGAGATGTGATTTATTTAAATAAATAGTCTGCTCGCTTCAAAGTGTATTTGAGTTGCTCTGTCCAGTCTATATTAAGTTGGAGCATTATTACAGTGTTTTTACAGCGGTTTCGTGCTCCACAACTCCATCTAATGCTTAAAGTAACCGAAGAGCTCAGAGTTCGGTTCATCATTATTTATTACCTTATTACACTCCCAGTGGCAACAAGTGAAAGCAGAACTTATATTACCGACATCCAACAAAATGAAAAGGAAGGAAGGAAAATATAATAAATCTATATAAATTATTTAGATACTATTCTACGATTAATACATTGTTAAATGAAATATAATAAACTAATGAATAAAATTAATTAAATGAAATGGTGACAAACTAACAGTAGAGAATAGTTTGTATAAGCCTACTTGTTTTTAAGATCTAGAGTAAAGAGTGAAATGGAATATTTTGTGTTTATATAATTATTCAACCAACCAAGTATTTTTTTTACAGCAAAATCTAGGCAACAACTATGATATTACCAACAGCACTGTAAACTCGAATAAGTTAGAAGAACTCTTTAAGTTAAAACATTCCATAGGTAAGTAAGTGGAACTGTCAGGTTTTGATTTTGTACTACTTATGCCTGCTAATTGCTCTTAACTTGAAAAATTGAGTAAGCTAACTCATACATTTTGATGGCACTTAACTTTACATTTTGAGTAAACCACCAGATTTAGTTATTTATTTATTTTTGCAACACAAATCATTTATTCCCATGAGTTTATTCACCCAAGTTAACTCTGACTAGTGACTTGCTTAATAATGGATAAAGCAGTAATTAAATTACACACTTGTTATCAGTCCTCAACCTAAGCTCAAGCTCCACTCTTCATCATAATGGTAACCCCCAAAACTCCAACATAACAGAAACTCTTCTAAATGGCAACATAACAAAACATTAAACAATAGCAAGATTCCCTCTTTGCATTCATGTTGCAAAAACACATAAAATAACACTTAATTTTAACATTTACTTCCCCTATCGAGTCCCATGCAAAGCATGCTGGGAACAAGAAATCCCTTGCCCAATTTGAGTTTACCAAACAAAACAAAAATAAGTTAATTAAACTCAAAACAATAAAACAGTTCAGGTTACTTAAAAGGTGTCAGTTTCGTGAACTCAAAAGAAAGAGAAATTTCTAAATACTCATCCAGATTAATTGATTTGAACTAATTTGAATAATTACATTTTCCCCTACAGAATACAGTGAATTACTTGTGGAAATTCAGATAACAGTGACACTGAGTAGAAAGCTTGCATATAACCAGTTTTGACAGAGTTGCTGATAAAAAGCAAAATTTTACGGACGATTAGATGAAAAGAAAATTGGAGATCGGTATCGGATGTTAAATACCTGATTGGAGCAAACTAATGATAATGATTATTGGGCTGAGTCCCTATCACAAAATGGACAAAAACAGGTACACGGTGGATGGGTACAATTTGAATATAATAAGACTATGTTTTTTCTTTGTTTCACTGTTTATATATTTATTGTTTGTGGGTGAATTTTAAAAAAAAGTTCTCAGTTTGGTACTTTTAAGAGGAATCATGTGTGAAAACCCCAGTAGCCTTTTCGGTTGCCAGTTGTCACAGAGCTCCAGCGCTACTGGACCGAGCACACCCTTGGCGTTGGGATCCTCAGTCAGTGGCGAGGACTCCTTGACGGCGCATCCTTCCTCCATCCCGGGTTTAGGCACCAGTGTAACAATTCGTGGAAAGGAGGAAGCTGGGGCCGGCTTGACAAAACACATAGACATTTATTGTTGTACTTTTCAGCTGCACACAATAAGACACTGCTTTTCAGTAGTACACAAAAGGTTTGCTTTTCAGCATCCACCACACTGACACGCAGACCCACACACAGACAGCTTCATGCGTCTCTCTCTCTCGTCTGCCACTGTCTCTTCTTCTGCCGCCCCTCACTGGAACGAGAGACCGGTGTGGCACACAGGCAGAGGTGCAAAAACCATATATGCAAGGTATGCATAGGGGTGGCATGTAAAGGGGGGCGCCAGTGGCTCACTAAAGGTGGTGCAGTCGGCCTCCTCGAACCCCTCCAACATCACCCTCCCCCCCCACCCCCCGCTCAACGCTTATAAGGGATGTGTGGCATGGGTGGCGTGGTCATGTCATGTGTCGGTCTGCGGGAGAGGGAGAGCAGTAAAGCTCGTCACCTGGCTCATAATTATTTCTAACACCTGTCTCTCGTTATAGTGATAGCGGAGGAAGGCTTAAAAGGATGCCAAAGCATCAGAGAGGGGGTTCGTCAAGCACGACAGCCCATACCCAGAGAGAGAGAGATTGTGTTTATGTTTAGAGTGTTTTCATTTATTTACGTTTTCTCTATTATCGATGGTTACCGTCAGTTGTGTGGTTCCAAATAAAAGGACTGACCTTGAACCTGCTTCGTTGTCTCCTGACTCCTCCATTGCCCCGAACTAAGAACTCGTTACAGTGGTGCCGAAACCCGGGAATGGAGGAGTCAGTACAGCTCTCTTACCGCTCTCCCTCTCCCGCAGACCGACACATGACCACGCCCCCCATGCCACTGGATGATACTCCCCCCTCCCCTCGCTTGACAGATACATGGGGCACAAAATTTCGTTTTGCATACCCTCTCGGAAATGTGTAGTTGCGCCCCTGCACACAGGTGGACCTCATTCACCACTTATCTTCCCGGTCTCCCTCTGCCCAGACACCGCTCGGCCCCGCCCTGCTCGCCACAATCGGATTATGACTTATATAACGCATATAAACATGCAGCCCTAAAGCCTGACATTCAACAGTTAATGCACAAAAGAACGTAAGTCTATATTTCTATTCTTCTAATTCATTGCATACAGTTCCTTTACGCTACCAACTTCTTATGAATGCGCTGTCTTTGTTTATATCACTGGTGCTTGACAGGGAATGGACTATAAAATAGGACGCAAATGTTGCCGGAGAAGAACCTCAGAATTAAATTGCACTTGACCCATCCCATTAGCGCTTTGCGCGCAATTTCGCTAAACCCACTTGCGCATAGTCTTAGCACATGTTTGCATGAAAATACCAAAACTTCATGGCCATGCCCATTAACTTTGCACGTTTGAATTATGGCTTAGAGCTGTGCTTAGTGCTAGTGTTCTTAAAATAGGGCCAATGAACATAATTCCAGTTTTAAATGCATTTTACACAAATACTGTCATGGTCCTGTCACCATGTCAGGTTGAGTTTCCGTCTGACGGGACCATGGCATCATCGTTCTGTCTGTCTCGTGTTTTGTGTTCATTCTTTGTGTGAGCACACGGGTCCGGATGTTGGTTACTGCCATGCGCGAGTTACCGCCGTGCGCTCTCCAGTGATGTCACGGTCCTGTCACCTTGTCAAGTTGGGTTTCTGTCTGACGGGACCGTGACATCATCGTTCCGTCTGTCTCGTGTTTCATGTTCATTCTTTGTGTGAACGCATGGTTCCGGTTGTTGGTTACTGCCGTGCACGAGTTACCGCCCTGCGCTCTCCGGTGATGTCACGGTCCTGTCACATTGTCAGGTTGGGTTTTGTCTGACGAGGTCTATGGCATCATCATTCCCTGTTTGTATTGTTCCAGGCATGTTGACATTTTTCCCTCATGTGTTTCAGGGAACCCTAAATATTTCCATGGGAATGCTGATCATGCCAACTTTCAGCTGCAAGCGGCACCTGACCCTTGTTTGTTCATGCCTATATTAATCCTCTCATGTGTCATGTCCTTTTCTGGATTGTTTAATGTTGTGTTTAGTTTGTAATGTGTTTACATTATAGTTAGCTGTTTGATGTTGAGTACTAACCATTTGTAGATGAATATAGCATCAGTACTGAGTTTACTACATTACTTTGTATGCTTACTAATATCCGAACTTGTAATGTGGTCTATAACAGCATAGATTTCTTTATATGGATAGAATATATAATGAAATATTACATTGCTTTTTTTTATTTTTCCAGCGACAGCACTTTTGGTTAAAAATAATGAAACTATTAAACTATTGCTACTTTTTGTGAACAAACATTATGACATAATGAGAAAGTCATGAAAGTATTCTGAAAGTCATACGAGCCACATTTTACACTGAAACACTCACAAAAGTGTTTTAAAATGAAAAAAAATGTGAGCCTAAAAGCCTTTTCCTTGTGACACATAGTGAGGTCAGATGGTTGCTATAAAGTGACTATTTTGCCTCTGTTGTTGCAATAAATACTAAAAGGTTTTACTTCATCCACCACTGTGCAGAAAAGCCATCTAGATGGATGTTTTAAACTTTGTCTCGGGAGAACACAACTTTAAAAACACACAAACAAATTGATGGAAAGCAGTAATTGTGGTTGTGCAATACACAAAAACTGTTAGCCTTTATCAAAGTCTTAAAATCGTTACAGATTTCTTTCTGGGTTTAAAGTTAATTGTGGTGTTTTGATGACAGCATGAAAACCTGCCAAGACAAATGTCTCTTATGGCAAGAAAACACATGATTATATTCATGCTGTAATGTCTGACCTAAAGTTGTTTAGATTATTTTCAGTATCGTTCTTTTGAAAAGTATATTGCTTTTTAATACCTCTCCAACAGGACTGAAAGTTTTCATTAAATGGTTTATTTTGGTTTTAATGACTTGGCTCAGAAAATGTCTCACATCTAGAAATAAAAAAATGTAAAGAATAACTGCGCCACACACACACACTCACACACACACACACACACACACACACACACACACACACACACACACACACACACTCACACACACACCCTGACATGCTTTGTATGTGGAATGAAGTCTATTATCTACCTCTGATGAACCTTAGGTATGACATTAGGTCATTTTCTGTATATAGTATATAGTATATATATGGCCTATATGCAGGGTGGCCCAAAAAACGGGGCCACTGTGTTTATTGCACATATCTTATAAAATGCATTTGCACAATTTATGGCATACTTCTACGACTTTTTGAAAACAACAAAATTACTGTTACATCATCATGTGCAACAACGTGCTACAAATAAATACATAAATAAATAAGTAAATCGTTTAGCTAAGTTTTCAATGGCAGCAAACTTAGGTTCGCCATGTGGGCTCGTTTTGTGTTGCTCACGATGACGTCACAGTGATGTAATTTTTTTGTTTACAAATAGTCGTAGAAGTACGTCAAAAATCGTGCAAATGCCATTATGCATTTTTAAGATATGAGCAATAGGGGCCACCCTGTATATACAGTATATTAAGCTCACTATATTAATATTAAGTTCTAAGATGAAATATTGACCAGTGAAATTAAAAATAAATTGTGTAAAAATCATTTTAATTTAAGATTTAAATCATTTTAATTTTCAAATTAACAGATCCTCAGTTTTCGCTCATAAAAGCTGAGGGTAAACATTTTTTAACATCTTGATATTATTTTTAATCATAAAGAACAATTTGAGTGATGTTCTTTATTTTATTATTTAAATATTATTTAAAGATAGGATATAACACCAGTGACATATTCTCTTAAAAGATTAATTTTCTAAGATCACAAAACATACACCACTGTTCAGATTAAAATCAATAAATCATACCATTAATATATATATATATATATATATATATATATATTTTTTTTTTTTTTTTTTTTTAAATAGAAATTTTTCACATGAACATTAAACAGTGTAACACCAATGACATATTTCAATGAACCATGTGAAAAAATTACAGTTAAAATTTAAACAACTTATTCAACATGGTGGGAAAATCACTATTATGCACATTTGAGCAGCCTCTTTGTAGCGCTGAGGAGGGCGGGGCCGGGCTTGATGAGGCGAGCGAGGGATAAAGGCAACTAGAGACGGCAGTTTGAGAGAGAGAGAGAGAGAACTACAGGCAGCTGCCCTGTATGTGTATGTGATTATGTTTGTGTGTTTTTGTTTAAGTTTATCATTAAATTATTATTTATATTGTCAAGCCGGTTCTCGCCTCCTCCTTTCCCTTTTACCTCGTTACACTGGTGCCGAAACCCGGGAGGGAGGAGGGATGCCCGACGTAGAGTCCGACACTGCCGTCCACCCAGGGGAGTGCCGCTGCCATCCGCTGGAGGACGGAGTAGCCTGACCGCCCGGACGCGGGGAACGGCCGCCATCCGCGAGGCGAGGAGGGACTGGACTCCCCAACCACCTGTAGTGATGGAGCCGCTGCCAGGGGGCGGAGGAGTGTCCCCACGGGCCGCCAGAAACACGGAGGGGCGTCCTGTCTGCTGGGGGTCGGAGGTTTGACTCCAGTCCGCCTGGAGAGGAGCGGCTGTCTTCCGCCTGAGAGGGTGGAGGAGTGATCGAGGACCACGCGACAGCGCATCAGAGAACCGGTGAGTGAGTTTCTTTTTCTCTCTCTCCTCTCTCTCTCTCTCTCTCTCTCTCTCTCTCTCTCGCTGTCGCTCCGTGTTGGCCTTTACCTCACCAGTTTTTTTTTTTTGGTTGTTGTTGTTTTTCCCCTCCTGTCTCCTCCCAGGTCAAAGAAGGTAGGGATGACCCGCCGGCAGGCAGGGCACAAGGCACGCCTCTAAACCCTTCCCCCCCTCCTTGGCTCCCCGGCCTGAAGCAACGCAGGGAGGAGTGTAGCACGGAGGAGGGCGGGGCAGGGCCGGAATGACGCACACCCGGCCCCCAATCAACCTGATGAGGCGAGCGAGGGATAAAGGCGACCGGATATGGCAGTTTGAGAGAGAGAGAGAACTACAGGCAGCTGCCCTGTATGTGTTTATGTTTGTGTGTTTTTGTTTGTTTATCATTAAACTTTATATTATATTGTCAAGCCAGTTCTCACCTCCTTCTTTCCCTTATAACCCCTTTACATTGGTGCCAAAACCCAGGAAGGAGGAGGGATGCACTGTCATGGAGTCCTCGCCACTGCCATCCACCCAAAGGAGTAGCTGCGGCCATCCGCCAGGGGTCAGAGGAGTTGCTGCCGACCACCTGGATGCGGAGGAATGGCCGCCATCCGCGAAGGGAGGAGGGGCTCGCTGCCGGCCGCCTGGAGCAGTGGAGCCGCTGCCAGGGATGGAGGAGTTCCCTACCGGCCTCCAAAATGCAGCGGGGCGTTCTGTCCATCAGGGGTCGGAAGACTTGCTCTGGTCCGCCTGGGGAGGAGCGGCTGTCGTCCGCCAGAGGGTGGAGTGGTCGAGGACCGGATGACGGCGTGTCGTTACACTCTTCTTCCTCCGAACTTTGACCATGGAACTTCTTTTCCACAACGTTTTGTATTCTTAAAATGAGTTATTCTGTGTCAACTCAACCAGAGGTTCCCAGCTCAAAAATTTGATTTTCATTAAAAAAAAATTTTTTTAAAAAAACATTCTGGTAAAAGATATACATAAATGAAGATGAAACTATAATATAAAAATGCCATGGAGTAATCCACTATTTTGTAGAGGGGAGTCAAAATGGCAATTTTCTCCTATGATTTTGGAGCAAAATCACAGATAAACAAAAAATAACCTTAGAAAGGTGGCAGCATCATTACTTTATTTTTGCACAGAGATTGGTAGGTCTATTACTAAAATAAGATGACATCAGCACTCCTTGTTGCATTATTTATTAAAAGCACTTTTCGTGTTCTTTTTCCAAAATGTGCGTGCCTGTAACTCAAGAAGTATTAAAGATTCTGGTTCAGAACAAACATTGATTTTGGTATCTTCAATTTTACAGCCCTATATGGTTCAGTTTCAGAGTTATGGGGCTCTCAATGTGGCTCCATGTGCTAATTGTTGAATTTTACCCATTTTCAATGGTCGAAAACCAAATGTGGGTCACTTTGTATAAAGCTGACACTTATTATATTTAAAGAGGAATGTCTGAAGAACAAATAATGCTGAAACTAGAAATGTACCTTTATTTATTCAACTTGACCATTTCAGTGTATTTTTGGCACTCAGACATTGTTAAAAATTGGTATGTTCTATGCAATTGTTTTGATAGAGGGAAACAAGATACAGTTCTAGTTTCAACATTATTTGTACTTCAGACATTCCTCTTTAAAAGACAGAAAGTATCAGCTGCATACAATACAAACATAGAGACCAACCATTCCAACCAGTTAGTAATCAGAATGCATTTTAAATGGGGTTTCTTGACTATCTGAAATATTCTTCAAGGACATGTTTGTCACCATATTTTGATATTTTGATGATTTTTTATGTTTCCCCAGCAGATGGCACTCTGTACTTTTGAGAGCCAAGCCAGATGAGCTGCATGAAAACCACAAGTTGATTCACTAAAGAAGGCATCTGCTGCTGTCTCTGATGCACATTAAAGTCTTCATGAAATCATTTATGGTCATTTTTATTTTACAACACACGTTCCTGGTCTTATTGTGCACGACTGATATGTGCATGTCATTTGTCTGCAAAACTTTTCGTCAAAATGTAAAGTATAACGTACAGTCAGCTGGTGGTTATTAGTTTAACTAATAAAAGCACCCCTCAGCGATAACTTTCATGCTCTGAGCAGTTAATATGAAAGATAACACTAAGAGAAAACCCTCTAATATGTCACATTTAAATCAGCTTTAAAGGTGAGGCTTTACTAGACTAAGTAGACTAGAAGGGTAATAGTTACCAGAAAGTGTTTATTTGTGTTGCAGGCAGGCAAAGCTCCAGGGCGGCCCATAATGCTCACCTTATAATGATGAAAGGTGTGTGTGTGTGTGTGTGTGTGTGTGTGTGTGTGTGTGTGCGTGCATGTGTCTGAAACACATCTGGTTTGGAAGCAGAGGGGAGTTGAAAGTCTTTGAAGTTTAAAAAAGTTGGACAGGGGGTGGTGTGTGCTTTTCCCTATTGTGTGTCACGACACTGTTCAAAGATCTTTAGTCTTATGTAGAAACATCAGTAAAAGTCAGGATAAAATCTTCTAAAATAAAGCAATAACCCACTTATGGTGTGCATTTATCTGCATTTTACAACGGCTTCGAAAATGACTCATCGAATGAGAATTTAGAGTCTTTTTGAATGCTGGATAACTAACTAATTACAAACATGCTTGTTTGAAGAAAAGTGAAAATATGCATTGCACTTTTTAAGGTGTTCACTAGAGGTCTCTGTTGTTAAATTTGATCTGCAGTGGTCCTTTAAAGTTTAAGTCCAAGCCTGAGGGAGCAACATTTTATTAAATCTTTAATGCATACCTTGGGTCTTTAATGACCTGGGACCTCATTCCACCCCCTGTACCTCAGTACAGAGGTTGAATGACACTTTCTATGAAGCCCATATTTATAATGCATTGTAAAGGCATTATAAATGCATTATACTGAATTCATTATGTCTCATAATACACCTTATAATAAGTTATAACTTCTCATAAATAATTATAGCTACAGTTATAATACATTATAAGACTTCCTCTATTCATAGTTATACTTTAGTGTATAATGCATTATAACACAAGCAACTTCCAGTTTTAACACAGCAGAAGTTAATAAAGTTAATTGTATAAGTGCTGTATAGAGTAAACAGTAAAAAGACTTTATGACATGATCATATTATAAGTGGTCTTTGTCTGCTTTAAGTAAAGTTACACGTGCAATATCTTCTTATAAGCAGCCATAACATAAACTTGTAACATACAATGCATTACAAGTCAAACTTATATAATGGAAGTTATTTATAAAATAAGTCTCCAAATGAGATGCACAAACATTACAATTTATTGAATAGAGTCCAGTGTAGAATCAGTTTGATTTTTTACACCCAAGAATATTGGCTATATGTGTGATCAACATACATATTATTTTTTATTTCTGATATATTTGTACCTTGTTGCTTTACAAGTGTTTTTTGTAATATCTCAAAATGTACACTGAATGTGTGTTATTTTGCATTTTGTGCATGTGTAGTGTATATAACTTCCAGTATGACTTGTAATGTCTTATAACCATTTAAAAATACCTTACAGATGTTTATAAGAAGACATTGCTTTTGTCACTTTACTTAAAGCATACCTGTTATATATATCACAACAACATATAATACATTACAACTTCTGCAGATAAAATCGAATGTTGCTTGTGTTATAATGAATTATACTCTAATGTATAACTATGAATAGGTACAGTAAGTATTATAATGTATTATAATTGTGGTTACAATTATTTATGAGAAGTTATAACATATTATAAGATGTATTATGAGACATTACTAATGCATTATAATGCCTTTACAATGCATTATAGATATGGGCTTCATAGAAAGTGTTACTGTATTTCTCAACCTTTCTCTTCTGAATAGTGTACCAAAACAAAAAATCGGCAAAATTGGCAAAATATGTGGTTTATAACTGCTTAATTAGCAAAGTGTAAAGGGTCATTAAAGACCTGAGATATGTACAAAAAAATTGCTTCCATAAATCATATTTTTTTGATTATTTTGATCTCTATATATGTTGACTATCACAAGATATATAGTATATTTATTTTTTTATATAGTACTCAAGACAAATAAGTATATTCATTCAAATCACTACTATATCACGTTGATTTTCTGTGTGACAGTAGTGAATTATCAGTGTTCCATATGTGTGTACACATACTCATAGTCATACATGATATTTCTTCCGTGTTTGACTTGATTTACACTTGACATTTCTATTTGATGAAGAAGCAACGTGGTATAGCATGTGTAACACATGAACAGTATGATATGGCTTTTGTCATTTGGGTTACTACTAAAAATGATGTACTGTAAATTGTGCATCTATTTACACTCAAACAGTGCCTGAGAAAATACTTATGTGTAGCTCAGTATGTGTTTGACAGCCAGTTGCGTCTCATGAAATTTCAGTGCTGAAGTAATGAATCCTGTTCTAGATTTATAAAAAGAGATCGCATCATCTCTTTGATATATGAAAAATAAAACAACAAAATATATCAGAATATATTCTATTCTTGTGTTGAAAATGTTTGGAAAATCTGACACTATCTGGGCATTTTGTAGATCCATTTGTCATAGATATACATGTCGGGTCGCTAAAGAGATGTATTAATGTTTGCCGAAACACCCATGCGTTTAAGGGTTAAACTGTTAAAGATGTCAGAGTGCAAATGTATGTGCGTTTTTATATACATATTAACACACATTTTAAAATGACAATGATAAGAGCTGTATTCAGCTTTGAAGTATATCAGTCTGCATTGTATATTTATCTAGCTGTATTTATATCAGCAAATTAGTGTGCATAAGCAAAAAAGCAGTTTGTAACCCATTTTACATCTGGGATGTGATTTCTGAATGAAAACAGGATATTCAACAAGGTAAAAATGTAAGGTGATTGGTTTTATCTATCAGGAATTGATTGGATCACGAGAACACCAGAATTAAAAAGTTGTATATATATATATATATATAAATGTATACATACCTCTTATGTCAGGTCTGCACTGTGAACAGATGTATTAACATGTCCCTTCACATGCCTGAGCATTGAGTCACTGTTGAGGTGCACATGTATAATTCACAGGGGTAAAAGTGGCTCCTCCATATATTATTAAATGAAATAACCTCTCATTTAGAATAGCAGCGAGGACAGTGTGTAAAGCAGAGGGATGCTGTGCTGAAATACCATGAGAGTTTTAAAAAGAAAGTGCAAACACAGCGTGAGAACAGCTTATATGGAAACTGTAGATCGATGCTCTTTCATTGTCCACAACAATAACAATTAACTTATCTGTTTTACTGTGTGCATGCTGGCAGGACTTTTTTTTGCCACCGTAAATTGAACAAAATGAGGGGTAACTGTGATAGTCGCCTTATGTGCTCTATTATCTTTAAAACAACTACATTTGAACATTGTGGATATTGTTGTCCACTGCCTACATAGGCAGCTGCCTTACAAGGCAGCATCCCAACTGAAATGGAACTTCATGCATGAGTGGTTTGAAGGTTCTAAATATGCAGCAACTATACGCGCCATATAAATATATCACAGCAGTTCCGAGGCGAAATGTCCACTGTGTGGCGCTAAAAGCGAGTATAATGTTCTCCCAAACAGATACGTTTTTAAGGTTAAAGTTCTATCAAGTTTTTAATCAATAAAACTGACCTCCCTACCTAAACCTTAAACCTAAACCTAACCGATAGTGTCATAAAAAGCAAATGCGAGATGAAAAATGCAACCGTGTCGACTCGCGTGAATCACAAGTGCAGTGCTCTATCAGTTTAGCTACCACACAATTTAATCACACTCGAACAAGCTTGTAAATGTAGTTGGCTATGTAATACAAATGTTACAGGGGGCCTGGGTAGCTCAGGAAGTAAAGACGCTGACTACCACACCTAGAGTCGCAAGTTCAAATCCAGGACATGCTGAGTGACTCCAATCAGGCTTCCTAAGCAACCAATTGGCCCGGTTGCTTAGATGGTAGGGTCACGTTGGGTTTAACTGAATTACAAAGTAATTACTTTTAGGAACAAAAGTAGTGTAACACGTTACATCTGTAATCAGATTACAGTTACTGAATTTCAATGATAGTAATTACTAGGGATGTGCCCGAAGTCGAATATCTTGTTCGTAAAGGCACGAATAATGAATTCAAAATGAATAACGGATTCATCTGAATAATATAAAAAAATATTCGTATGGCCGATTATCCAAGAGGCGCAAGGATAAAGCGACATTTTAAATAAACCTACAAAATTACAATGAATTTATGAATCTGTGCAGCCAATATTTCTAAAGTGTAAACCTTATGAATGAAAATGTGCACGTTGTGATTTCAGATCGGATGGCCGTGGTCTTAACTCCGTTTGCGATCTCTGTTAATTGTGCATGTCTGGAGCTTGTTGAGTGTAACATTAAGATATGACATCATATACGCTTTCCACTTCTTGAAATGTCTATGTTAATGTATCACACGATTCACATGTGATTCTCATGTATTTATTTATAGCCTAAACCTGAGCGCGATGTTACATTCCTGACCTGAAATGATGATTTCACGTCGGAGCTCGTCTATCCGTCTTTCAAAGTTGACCATGTCCACATCAGCGATTAAGGAAATTATCTGGTTAAGACTTTAATCTGAAAAACAAAAAGCTCAAATGCTCCATAAAGGTTTAAATGCTCCATAGAGGATTTATCTATTAGGAATATTCCTCCTTATGTAAAATGAAGAAACTGAAACATGCTCTGTCTTTTTTTCTTCTTCTTTAAACTGTGCTACTTCTGGTAAGGCGCTGTATAAATTTAACATTATTAATATTGTTATTATTATTATTATTATTATTATAATTAACTAAATAATGGCATCTTATCATAAAATTCCTGATAGATTTACAGGACTTTCACCTGTTTGTAGGCTATATTGATTATATTTTCATTTCTTTTAATGTTTTAATTTGTATTTATTATTCACTGCAAAATGTGTGACATTTCACATTTTGCCTGACATCTCTTACCTCTGGAATAATGTTGTTATACATGCACAGACAAACGAAAATTCTGTTTCATGCATATATTAATATCTGAAATACCAGGAGAAACCACAGTTAACAACATATTCCACAGTAAATGTAGCCTACAAATTCAGCTTCATCTGGTAAGAAAAAAATTATAATATATATATATATATATTTAAATAATAGTTGTATAATAATAATAATAATCATCATTATTATTATTAGGCTATTATTATGAAAATGCATACTATATATAGAACAATAGAAACTATATATGTAAGAGTAACATATAAAAATGGGCATTTCATTTAGTTTTGGTGCACTTTAAGCCCCGCCCACACCTGGTTCTATCCGAATACAGAGACAGATACAAATAATTTTGTCATATGAACAGATACAGATACAGATACAGATAATGGCTTCGCTGCACACCCCTAGTAATAACTTTTAAGTACATTACATGGGTTACAAATATTTCTAAAAAAATATATATTTATGTGTATTACAATTAAAATGTGAATTCATATGTACGTCTGTTTTGCTTCTATGACAGCCGATGTTCATTGTGCGATAATGAAAAAGGAGAAAATAGACATTATTTTGAATTTGTTGAGTGGAAAACCAATTTTTTTTTTTTTGTGACAAATGTTTTAGAAAGTAACTTGAAAGCAAAATAATTAGTAATGTGATTACTTTTTCAATTAAGTAATCAGTAATGTAATATGATTATCATTTTAGAGAAGTTCACTTTTTTTTGTAACTTACCCAACACTGGTTACAATGTATTGTCTTACAAGTCATGTGCTACAGTAAAAGTGTTTAGATGTCATAAAATAGCATTGTGTAAAGAACAAGTCAAAAAGTACGTGTTTATGAATCGATAATCTGCCGTTTTACACGTGATTTGTGTGAAGGGGAATAAAAGTTGTTGTTGTTGTAGCACATCTACAGTAGTATAAATTTCACCAGAAAACCGTACAAGTCACATACAAATATATTTGCAGAAATCAATTTGCTGAAAGTTGTTAAAGGTGCTTTAAGTGATTTTTTCATGGAAAGGTATGCCAAAAATGTCCTACTCCCTGAAAGATATTAATAAAATAATTGTAGTGAGAAATCTCACTGGTCTCTGCTCTAGACTCTGTAAACAGCAAACAAAATAGTGTCCGCGGTCTCTGACGCTTTCAACCTGTCAATAATTTTCGTGTTCTCATAGTGTTGTAGTTGCAGTGAATTAATGAGGCATAATGCCATTTTTATGCCATGTTGCTCATAACAGTTGTCAGTTGAGGGCGCTATTTAACTACTGTTGTTTGTTGGAATTCTAGAATGGCTAAAATCACTTACAGCACATTTAAGTCACAGAGAATCGCAAGAGTTCAGGACTCAGCAGCCAATCAGTCGCGAACACTGATGTTTTCAGTCAAACCGCTGAGCAGTTCCGCCCGTGAAAGTGGCACCACGAGGACCACAGAGATCCCAAACATCTACTGTCACTGACTTACCACGTCACCCCACATTAGAGACACGCTCCAGGGCCGAGAGCTATAAATGGTGCGTTCTTCACCACGAAACAACCACAGCCTAAACAGAGCAATCCTCTAAACTTAGAAAGGTAAAATAAAGAGGCAGATTTCTATTCCTGGAGGACAGTTTCAAAATGTGTGCTCAAGGGTGAGGCCAAGATTTACAGACATGTTATCTATGTTTTATATAGTGTAACATGTACAGCAGATTTACTGTGAGTTGTTTATTAGAAGCATGAGAGCATTGACAGTGCTATCATTTCGCACAAAGGCCAAAAGGTCCTCAGACAGAGTGCCTATGAGTTGGGCGAACAGTCTGCTGTTTATGGGTAACCTAAATAATAATAAAACACAGTAAAGTCCTATGTCTGTGTTTAACACTCTCAAATAGGCCAAGAGGTTCAAACTGTGTGGGATTAAGTGATTAAACATGGATTATACAACTTATTTTAAGATTAACTGAGCAACCTTTACAAATGTAATGACTACGGTTAATTTATCTACGTTAGTAATAATAACTGATGACTTGGTCCAAATAATAAAGAAAAGCAGTCAATAAGTGCCCAACATAGATGGGAACTCCTTCAATACTGTTTAAAAAGCATCTCAGGGTGATACCTCAAGAAGTTGGTTGAGAAAATGTCAAGAGTTCATGTCTGCAAATTCTAGGCAAAGTGTGACTACTTTGAAGATCAACATAATTCCCATAGTTCCATTTATGTTATTCCATAG
Source organism: Myxocyprinus asiaticus (assembly GCF_019703515.2). Classification (NCBI taxonomy): domain Eukaryota; kingdom Metazoa; phylum Chordata; class Actinopteri; order Cypriniformes; family Catostomidae; genus Myxocyprinus; species Myxocyprinus asiaticus. The sequence goes on from NC_059359.1 coordinate 3,192,273, forward strand.
CTCTGATGACTTTACTATTATTCTAAAATGTGAAGAAAAATTATAATAAAGAATGAGTGTTTCAAAAATTTGACCGGAGTGTGTGTGTGTGTATATATATATATATGTAAAAATGCTAAAGTAAAACCTGTTATTGGTTACCTGTGAGTTACCTTACAGTTAGATTATAAAAGTATATAAGACTGAACAAGATAATACATGTAAATTTACATTGAAATACTGTAAACTAGGGGTTTTCAAACTGGGTCCGTCGTTAGGGGGTGCTATGGGGTCCACGGAAACTTCACGAAAAAAAGAATTTTCATTCTTCTTTCTAAAGACTCATCGGAAATCAACAGATTATTCACAATTATTTTATTTTATTTTATTGACAGCCATTCTTTTTAAAAAGTAAGAAATAATCCTAAAAATAAATATCATTATATAGATTTCTGGGGGGAATTTTTATTTATTTATTTTGGTTTTAGTACCATGACAATATAAAGCCAATTATTTTGTTTTGGTAATGAATTACACTTCATATATATAATTTTATATTTATAAGACAATACCTGCACTTCTACAGTAAATATGGTTAAAATAGTTTTTTGCAAGTCAAATTAATGTCACCTTATGATTTATTTAATAATAATTTGTTAAAACACTCAAATGGCCAAGTGATAATATGATACAACTTGTAAACATCAGCAACCTTCACAATTGTAATTACTATATTTAGTTAATGTGCGTTAGTAATTTTAACAGAAAATGCATGAAAAAATGCTCAAGTAAAATCCTGTTATTGGTTAACTGTAAGTTAATTTAGAGTTATATTATGGACAAATATATTACACCTGTAATTTATTTTTTCAATAAAAAGGTATGAATTACCTATTAATTTACGGAAAGAATATATATTACATAAGAAGACAATACCTGTACTTCTACAGTAAATATTTTTCAAATTATGTTTTTTGCAGGTAAAATGTATGAGTCATCTTATAATTTATGGTGAAACACAGTAAAAGTATTTTAAAAAATATTTTTTAAAGAGACAGGCCTACGTATTAAGAACATTATTATTTAAAGGTCAAGTATGTCATTTCTGCGCCACTACCGTGAACTAATAGAATTGCAAAAAAAGATACAGTGCCTTTACAGACGTTTAGGTATTTTCACTGAAAAACAAGACAAAGACTTTACTTCAAAAGATCTTTTGAAGTATGCATTCCAGCAGGTCAGGCCCAGAACTACAGCGGGAATAAGTGTGAGTACAGGGCACGTGAATCAAAAGTGAACAGATATGAGAGAAGACATCGCTCGTGGGCGCAGGAAACACTGCATCAGGCAAACGTAGCATTTAAATATTGCATTAGATGCAAAAACCTTCCCAAACGCCCTGCAGTCCTGCACACGAACAGCTTCTCACAGCTCCTCTGTGGCCGAATCAGAGCAGATTTTACTGTCCAGCTGCCTCGCCACATTTATCATGCCTCTGCTGCATTAAACACTCTGTCACATGTGATTCCTAGCTGCCCCAAATTCAGAAATGCTATTGTAATACAGTAAATATTCAAACAACGTTTAAAAGCAATTTGCATAGCTAACCTTTTCCCCTAAAGTGTAGCAAATCTAATCACAATTTAGAGTCATTTTATTATTAGATATTATTACTAGAAAGCAAAACAAAAATACTGATTAAGCAGATTGTAGGCTAAGGAGTGACTCCAGTCAGGCTTCCTAAGCAACCAATTGGCCCGGATGTTAGGGTGAGTAGATTCACATTGGGTTAACCTCCTTGTGGTCGCCATAATGTGGTTCTCGCTCTAGGTGGGGCGCGCATGTAACCACTCGTTCAGATTTTCACTTCGGAGCCGAGCAGTTGTGTTCAGCGAGCTGAATTACTCTGCCGATCCATTCACCTCGAAAAGCTGTTGGATTTACAGCGCATTACAGCAGCTTCTCCGCCTCTTGCACTGGAGAAGTGCAGAGAACGCCCCTGGGCACTTCAGCAGCTAAAAGAATATATTCTTCCTACTAAAAAGTATATTTTCCCTTCTTAAAAGAGTGGCATTAACGGAGAGCGTCTTTTTAAAGAAGCCTCTCCGTTTGTGTATTTCCTGGTTGCGGTTGTTACATCTCCGCTTCCGATGGCCACGATCGTGGTCTTACGTGTTTGGGCGCTGCCCACGCGGAGACAGCGTTCGTGGACGGGTCATGTTCTCACTGCGAGAGCGTGACCATGGCAACGTTGCGGTTGCGGTTTTTCCTTCATTAGAAGGAAAGACCACCCCAGCGGCTCCCCGCCTCGGTCCTTCTACCTACGGGTCTGAGGCCACGTCGGTTAGCACTGGGGGCAATTTGGGGACCCCAATGTGAGCCACTCCGCCGGGTAACTCCCCACGGACCTCCCATTCTCCAATACGCTCGTTTGCCCCGCTGGGATGAGACCGCCGGCTCATCTCAGGGCAAGTTCGCGATTTAATTTCGGTGCTCGCGAAGTGGATGAGCTTTCAATTGCAGCATCGGAGAGCGTGCTGTCCAGTCTGACGTTGAGGACTCTACTGGGCTCCCACCTTCGGGTGTGGTCGCCCAGTCGCAGCCTGACGCACAGCTGGCAGCCATGCTTGCCCGGGTGGCTGCGTGTGTCGGGCTGGAGTGGAACCCTCCACCCCCCCTGAACCCTCGTAGCCTGACAATTGGTTCTTGGGCCCAGAGCGCTGCTCACGGCCGCGCCCCGCCCCGGTCTCTGAGCTCCTCTGCTCTCACTACCCTCGATCGTGGGGCTGCCAGGGAGTACTCGGCGATCCCCCAGGTGGATAAGGCGGTTGCGGTGCACCTGTGGCTGCGGTACCCAAAACTTCAACAAAAGAGTGGTTTCCTTGTTCTCAGGGTCACATGTCAGGTGTGCACGGCCGTCGTCACGACCGCCATCCACCGTCCCATTTCGGCAGGTTTGGCGGACCCCCCACCCCTGCACGCCCAGCTGTGGCACAAACACGCTCACACCGGGTTGGCTTCGACAGACTGCAGGGACGATGTTCCTCCTCCCCCCTCCTCAACCAATCTTATGGTGGGTATCAGGAGCCAGGTAAGTGCTTCGATGTCCCTGCGCTGTGGTACCTCAGGCTCTGCCCCGCTGCGAGGCCCCACCAGCAGGTACGTCTGATGTGATTATCCCCTTGGTCCCCCTCGCCTGGAGTTTGGATGCGTGGCTTGCGCTTTCCAACCCGTCGCGATGGCTGACATCGGCTACGCGATTCAGTTCGCCAGGTGCCCGCCCAGGTTCAGCGGCATCCGCTTCACCTCGGTGAAGGGCAAGAGTGCCGCTGCCTTGTGGCAGAGATCGCGACCCTTCTGCACAAGGGCGCGATACAGCCTGTCCCTCCAGCTGGAATGAAGTAAGGGTTTTACAGCCATTGTTTCATTGTTCCAAAGAAAGCTGGTGGGTTGCGGCCAATCTTGGACCTGCGAGTTCTGAACCGGGCCTTGCACAGACTCCTGTTCAAGATGCTGACGCAAAAACGCATTTTAGCGAGCGTCTGGCATCAAGATTGGTTCGCGGCGGTAGACCAGAAGGCCTGAACTTCCACATCTTGGTTTTATCTCGACACAGATCCTTCCTGCTGTTTGCTTTCGAGGGCCGGGCGTACCAGTACAAGGTCCTCCCCTTCGGCCTGTCCTTGTCCCCTCGTGTCTTCACGAAGGTCGCAGAGGCAGCCCTTGCCCCGCTAAGGGAAGTGGGTGTCCGCATACTCAACTACCTCGATGACTGGCTGATCCTAGGTCCGAGAACCATGTCTGGGTGGGCCAGTAGGATACTACTAGGACGACCTGCTCCTCATCCTCCCTGACCTTGCACAGGGTCTGTGCAAGTAGGCTCACTGGGGGAAACGCTTATTTGCGCATGTGATATATCTTCCGCAAAATCATTTCCCTGTCGGTAAACTGCATCTTCCTTGGGCAGAGGCCCCTCTGTCCCCAGTCACCATGCTTGTAGAAACTCCTCCCCCCTCGGGTAGGACCTACCATGTGACTTCTCCACATGACATACTTCTGACAAGACTCGGTAAGACCATGTGACATATTTCCACTCAAAATACCCCCCCCCCCTTCTCTGGGCGGGGTGTGGTCTTCACAGTGTTTTCCCCTTGGGAGTGACACCCCCCCGACGTAGACATTTATGGCCCCCAGTCGGTTAACAAATTCCACTCTTTTTGGGGAAAAGAGGCCATGGCTGGGCTAGCCCGTCCCAATTTGTTGGCCGTTCGACGCTCATAAGAGCGTTGGGGGAGGTTACGTGACGGCCTGGTGCGCTGGCTACGAGGCACACAGCGGTCTACCCGTCTCGCACCGCCAGTCCACGTAACACAGTTCAGCTAGTTGTGGCATTTTGTATAGGGACCCCTAGTGTCACTACATCAACACAGCGTCGAGTGAGTGACAGATAGGGAATGCCCTGGTTACTTTTGTAACATCCATTCCCTGATGGAGGGAACGAGACATTGTGTTCCTCTTGCCACAACACTGAACTACCCGCTGAAATGGCCGGGACCTTGTCTCGGCTCCTCAGCACAAAACCTGAATGAGTGGTTGCATACCAGCTCCTTTTATATCCGTATGTCCGGGGGAGTGGCATGCAAATTCCACTCGCCAATTCCCATTGGCCTTTTTTCAAAAAGCAGAGGTGTTTGGGGCTCCCAAGAGTGACCACTAGTGTCACTACATCAACACAACGTCTCGTTCCCTCCATCAGGGAATGGAGGTTACGAAAGTAACCAAGACGTTTTGCTATGATTGGACAGAGTCATTAAACAAATAGTTTTTCCACAGAAGTTGTACATGGGAAATACAACTCACTGATGCTCTTATCACAAAGCTAAACATTAGATCTTTCTGCTGTGGTTTGTTACAAGATCTTCTTCAGGGCGGGAATTCTGTTCTGGCAAGATAAGGAGAAAAGTGAAAGTAATGGTGACAGAGAAAGACTGTACATAGTCATCTGGATGCTCTCCAAAACCTCAGGCCAGAAAATCTATCTTTCACTGCCTAGAGCTGGACACAATAAGTACTGATAATGTACAGTCAGGCAGCCAGTATCACAAAATAACCCCCAACAGAGTGACCAGTGCTTATATATCACCCTGAAGGGGTTTATTTTGCACTAATGACCAGCTGACTGTACATTATACCGCTTATTATATGGCTATATACCAAATAATGAATAAATGTACAAGAAATATTGATTCGAGTTTACATAATTTTATTATGTGAGAAGAAAGAGACAGCTGAATTCACCTTTCAGTTTCAGAGTTCTGTTGGTGTTTATTTTGCAAAAATGACCGTCTGACTGCTCATTATCCTGCTTATTATAAACAGACATTGAATATTGATTTGAGGTGAAATACTTATGCGAGCATAAAGAGAGCGCTGAATCATGTTATATAGGAAATCAGTTTCCTGGGACAACTATCAATTATATAGTCTAGTGGTCAAATCAAGTCGCTTTTCACAGCACACATAATTTCAAAGCAGCTTTGCAGAAAATTTTGCTTTAACAGAAAAAGCTGTAATATAGTATTGTCTTCGATTCATAATAGTGCGGTTTAATAAAAAACATGATAAATAATTAAATATTAAAATAAGTAAATTATATTTGAGTGAGCAAGCTTAAAGGAATAGTTCACCCAAAAATGAAAACGCTCTCATCATTTACTCACACTCATGCCATCCCGGATGTGTATGACTTTCTTTCTTCATCAGAAACCAAATGAAGATTTTTAGGAGGATTTCAAAGCTCTTTTGGTTCATACAATGCAAGTGAATGGGTGCCAATATGTTGAAGCTCCAGAAATCATCACATAGGTCAGCATAAAAGTAATCCATATGACTCCAGTGGTTATATCAATGTCTGCTGAAGTGATCTGATAGGTGTGGGTGAGAAACAGATCGTTATTTTAGTACATTTTTACTATAAATTCTGCTCAGTCAACCTCCACTTTAACTTTCACTTTCATGTTCTTCTTCTTGTGTTTTTTACTCATGGCTTGGTTTTTGCTCTGATATGCATTTTCAGCTGTAAGACCTTATATAGACAGGTGTGTGGCTTTCCAAATCATGTCCAATCAATTGAATTTCCCACAGGTGGACTCCTATCAAAGTGTAGAAACATCTCAAAGATGATCCAGAGAAATGGGATGCACCTGAGTTAAATTTCAAGTGTCATAGCAAAGGGTCTGAATACTTATGTCAATGTGATATTTCAGTTTTTTTCTTTTTAATAAATACGTTTTTTGCTTTGTCATTATAGGGTATGGAGAGTAGATTGATGTGAAAAAAATGATAATTTAAAGCATTTTAGCATAAGGCTGTAACATAACAAAATGTGAAATACTTTCTGAAAGCACTGAATGTATTTCCTAAGTCACTTTTTGAGTCTAAATAGATGCACAACGTGAACATAATTTCAGTAGTACACCCAAATGACAATAGTCATGTCATACTGTTCATGCGTTACACTTGCTATAGTTTACTTCCACATTGTTTCTTCATCAGATAGCAATATCAAATGTAAATTATGTCAATCACTATAACAACACCACCACCTTGAGTAAGAAATAGCATGTATAATATGTACTTGTCCATGCATATGGGATACTGATAATTCACCATTGTCACACAGAAAATAAATGTGATATTGATGTCATTTCTCATTTGTATGAATATAGTACTCATTTGTCTTGAAAATAAACAAATAAATATATATCCTGTGGTAGTATACTTGTATAGATATGAAATAATCATAAAAATATGATTTATAGAAGCATACAAAAAGTGACACTATTACATACAGTATCTCTGGTTTTTAATGACCCTATACACTTTAAGCAGTTATAAAAAAAAAGTATTTTTTGCAATTTTCATAATTCATAAGAGATAGCTTGAGGAATACTAAAGAGGTGTGGGCATAACTCCAAAAAAATGGATGAGTTACATGTGGTGGAATGAAGTCACGGGCCACTAAAGACCCGAGGTATGCATAAAGGGTTAAAGTGATATAATCCTTTGAAACGAGCTGAATACGGCACCATAAATCACACCGAACAGAACAAAACTGTTATAATGTCAAATTAGGTAATGTGTCAACTGCATTAAATAAATGTGATGGCATTGTCCATTGAGTTTATCTCATTACAATAAAATCAATATTGCAATAATTGCACTATTCATGGATTCAATAAGAAATTGTAAACATTTGTACGTAAAAATAATTACACTTAGATTCTCAACACAAATGTCTCAGCACATCTGAGATTTGAGTCAATTTGCTTTGCATTAGCTCTGCAACAGAGCATGCTGTCTACTCCGCAAAACCCTACACACCGCTATGAGTAACAACCACTGTCCCAAAACCACAAAGACAGAGGGATAGAAGACAGGAGACACCTTAAGAACAGCTGTGTGTCTGAGACAGCCATAAATTGCCTTGAGAGACACATTCTTCCATCTGTCTGACATCACAATACAGGGCAACCTCAAATTTCTCCCTCTTATTTACATTCCAGCCCAAAACATCATATTCTCATGTCCACTTGAACTCCTCACAATGAACACATTGTTACTAGACCTGTTTCACCGTGCCAAATTTCTCTACCTCAAAGAAGATTAAAGGAAAGTTTGCCTCGCTGACTGTGATTTCCCAACCATGTGAGAATAGCTAGCAAAATAGTTTATATTTGGCAAGAGCGCAGCAACGACAAGTACAATTGGCCATGATCATTCTGTGTGGTTTTGAACACCAACGGCATAGAAAAAGAGTGAACAAATCTGTATTGTTTAGTAGGAAAATGTGAAGGACTGTGAGGTGATGTCAACTCCCAAAGAGTGGGACTGCTGGGAGACAGAGCCTTTTGTCATTCTGTTTGTATGTGAATGTTTTTTGTGTGCTAGCTGAAAAACAACAACCAAGAACTTGTGCAGACACTGTTCGAAAGTGGTCCTCATTTAACCCATTTGGAGGACTAAAGCTGAAGCATACTCTACACAAGTATGTGAACAGACACTTCTAGCAATACATGCTCGATTTGATGCATCATTGCGTTCTGAAATGTGTCAGAGTGAAATTCATAACGCAATATATAACTGCACATAGCATTCTCAAGATTACTACAAGGGGTGCTATAGTGGACATTCGCGTAAACAGTCTTATTTTGCGTAATTGCGTAGAGTATGTTTCTGGCCTAAGGGGTTGTTCACCAGGAAGCATTCTTGGGTTCAAAAACACATTGAAACATATTTTGTTTAACTTAACTTATAATTAGTTTTAACTTAACTTAAGATACTGCATCTTAAAAATGCAACACTAATAATGTGAAACGCTGAAAAAACAGATTGTGATTCAATGACCATAGACATCATTTGACCCATGTGTACGCAGACCAACAATAAATAACTAAGGGAAGGATAATATGTTGTAATCAAGATTATTATATAGGATTGTTTTAATAAAGAGTTTTATATGCTGTATATACAGTATACGTGTATAAGTATATGTATATATATATATATATATATATATATTAGGCTTGAGATCGATGCTTTTCTCATGCGTTGATTATCGTAAGATTTGTTTTCATATATAAACAGGGCTGCTCGTTGCATAATAGTCTTTGTCTCTTCAGACATATTTCTTTAATAAAGTGTGAGCGGCAGGGTTAATTAAAGGGGGTAGCGCACTGGAAGCGTCTGGCGGATAACATGGCGCATTCTAAAATTAAAAACTATAATTTTTTTTATTTTTATTATGTATTTTCTACAAAGGTACGAACACACCGCCAGCACACAGCGTGAACATTCTGAAGTGCCACGGAACGCAACTTGCATAGTTTTCCATTAAATTCGACCCAAATCATTATCAGAGGACAAAGATTATTTACTCTAGCCATCACTTGGTGATCTATTGTGAACATGAATCTTTCATAGAGTCTACACAATGTATTTTCAGTTACAAGTATGTTGTTTTGTGGTTTGACAGCTTGAATGAAAGACCTATTCATGGCTACCTACAGAGAAATTGCATAGTAAACGTCGCCATTTCTAATCGTTCAGTTTGCACAGTTTCACCAGTTTCATAAACTAACCTGTAAAATCAACGTCAATGTTCATTCTTGAAAAAGTACAAAAACTTTCGTAACTCTGGACTGCCATCTCCTGCCCCACTTCAGCTCGTCCTGTGACATGTTATATCACCCACTTGTGGTCTCCCAACGCTATTACACCAGACTGTTAAACATAGGCCGACAGAGTGAGTTGGAAAGCATGCAAATTGGGCTTCTAATTTAAAAGTCGGCTAATTTTAATAAATCGATGCCTCAAAAATATATTGATAAAATAACATGTCGATCAGTAGTCGATATATTGATATTTTATGATATCCCAAGTATATATTATAATATCTTAATCATTTTAATTTTAATTTTGTTTTAAGAGAATTACTATTTAATGTTTCTTTTAACTCCTCCCTTATCTAACTGAAAAAAAAAAACCCGCACAAGAATGCATCTAATGTGAACAGTCCCTAATGACATATGTTAACAACAGCTGTTAACATAATGACATTAAATTAGACAATAATATTGTAAAACATCAGAAATTCACAGCAGTGACAAATAAAAAATTTGCAATTCACACCATGCAAGCAAATGTTGATTGAGTCGACATCTCGTTTGTATAATCTTGTCAAATGATGGCCTTTGCAACACCAATTACTCTAAACGATTGTATTTATGTCTCTCTTTTCATTGTGTCTTCATTTAGGTGATTTAAAACAGTTTGAGTGACACAAAAAGCAAATGAAGAGGGCAACAAGGCCAAAAGATTGCACTGACAACTCACAAGCATGTCAGTGGCTTGTCAGTGCTGGGATAAAAATACTCCTTAAAATAATTGATTCAGAATTCCTTTTCTAGGTCACATTTCCACGAGAGCCACAGCACTATATTTACAGAGGCTGCCTCAGTCACAGACTTTTATAACTTCCCACATTATGTTTAACAAGGAGTGTAGAATCATACTGTGTGCCACTGCCAATGACACGTGTTTGTTCGCACAGTTGGAGACAGAACGACATCAAGAGGGGGTCTTATCTTAGCTTGCTCTTTTAGAAATGCTGCGTGACTCAAAACTGCAGGCTGATATCTCTTGTAGTCCTTTTTTAATATTTATAGTAAGTCTAATAGCACATTTATATTAGTTTTAATTCATGTTTGAAAATGTAATTATATTTAACAGTATGTTTAAAATGCAATTAAATGTAACAATAAAAAAACAAATGAATAGGTCATTTTTAAATGCACCTTTTAAGTTGAGTTTTAAAAAAGCATTTGGCAATTGCTTTTCTTTATCCATTTGCCAATGGCTTTTCGTTTTCATTTTACTTTGGCTTTTCTTTCTCCATTTGCCAATCGAGTTTAAAAATGTAATTGGACGGGTTACTACAATCGGTGGTCTATATGAGAGTGGAGTGTTGAGATCGTTTGAAAATCTGGTTCAACATTTTAGGATCCCCAGATCTCAGATTTATAGGTATTTACAACTGCGCCACTTGCTTTGTACTGTTTTTGGGAGTAGCACACACACCCCTAAAGCGGCAGACACTCTGGGAGAGGTGGTTACTGCTTTTGGAAAAGGTCATGAGGCATCAGTGTATTACTCTCTGTTAATTCAGAGTTTGGGGGACGGAGCTTTAACCTCTCTTAAGAGAGTATGGGAGAAAGACTTCAACTTGGTATCGGAGGAAGGAGTGTGGGCTAGGATTCTTAAAAACGTTAAGTCTGCATCTAGAGATGCAAAGGTGCGTCTTATGCAATTCAAAATTTTGCATAGATTCTATTGTACCCCGTCTAGATTGTATAGGCTTGGTCTTAAAGACACACCCACCTGCTGGCGATGCCAGTCAGAGGATGGAGACATGGCCCACGTTTTTTGGTGGTGTATTGAGATCCAGAAATTCTGGTTGAAGTTTCAGAATTCTGTGTCTGACGTGGTAGGCACTCGGGTTTCGTTTTGCCCCAGAATTTGTGTTCTGGGCGATGGGGCGGTCATTGATGTGGGGGATAGTCATATAGAGAATTGGGTTCTGACCTGTGTGATGATCGCCAGGCAGGTTATTTTGAGGGGTTGGAGGTCAGCTGGTGCGCCCCCATATCCGGAGTGGTGCACGGAGATGGGGAGGGTGGCGGCTTATGAGGAGGTGTCATCGGGAAGACGGGGTGACTTGGTTTTGTTTATCCGGAAATGGGGCAGGTATTTGGCATTTTTTTGTTATTGTGTGATTTAATAAAAAAAATTTAATTACAAAAAAATACCTCTAAATGACATTCACTTTATTTAACAAGTAAAATACAACTTAGATTTTTTAATTTAATTCAGGAAAAAATTCACTGCAAAAAAAAAAATAATTATAATAATTAATTGGACAGCTGACTTATTGGGGCAACCAATGAACTTTCGACTCAGTTTTAAGACACCCCCATGGGTCGGGGGGCTCATTCTGTTGCATTCTGTCAGCGGTGACAAGTGAACATTAACTTCAGATACGCTTTGTGCCGTTTCTTTTATGCAGGCTTCATAGAGCATGTAAACTGCTCATACCTCTATCAATAGCCATCCAATGACAGGCCGCCTTACATTTACTAAGAGTGGGATGTACGCTAACATGGGAGGAGACAAGGCAGATTATGGAGAACTCCCCAATTTTACAGAGTCTTGCCACGTTTTATTCCAACCAATAGCATGTTATTACTATATACAGTATATAACAAATGATAATATAATGGAATATCAACGAAGCCTTTCTGTGGGCCCCCCTTCAGTGAGGGCCCCTGTTACTCAGGTCCATCATTACCCGCAGTCCGACGCTCCTGATCGTTTAGGTTTAATGTTTAGGATATCATCTGTTTGGGAGAACATTTAACTCGCTTATAGTGCCACATAGTGGAAATTTCGAACCACGTAACATAAATCCGCACAAATGTTGCCATATTCACGACATTTTCATGAGATCAGGCTCGATTGTCTTGTTTAATTTGTGTATTATTTCACCAAATAATTATCGCTTTGATCTCACAGACTGACGTTTATAATCAGAGTGGGCACGTCTGTAGAGTCAGCATCTGAGCCTGTTCCTCTGTGGGAGATGTTTCTCCAGACCCATAAAACCTAATAAGAGGTAAAACACCACACTCAGCAGCCCACAGCTTTATCTCTCTGATGCTGGAACCCCTTCCTGCTTCCAGAGACCCTCACGACAGTGCTTACAGACACACATTAGAGAAAAGACCCCCAGGGACAGAGAGAGGAAGGGACAGTCCAACACAAACAAGCTCTTGCATTTCCTTTTTCCTCCTCGTCTTATCTTCGCTTCATCCCTCATTATTGTTGCTCTCTTATTATTAGCCTTTTCTGCTGATACAACTGTGAATCGATGCCTGGACTTTAACAATTTCCATCTGTGAGGGTGAGATGGCAACTCTGCTCAGCAAAGCAGTCTGTATTTATGGAGCTATTCAGGAATTTTGTGTTAAAAGAACATGAAAACTCACAGCTGGGGTTTATCTTTTCTCTTAAAGGAATAGTTCACAAAAAAATAAAAATAACAATCTGTCAATATTTACTCACCCTCACCTTGGCAGAGTATTTTTGTCTTGTTTTCCAGTAAAAATATCCGACTTTTCTTAAGACAAAGTGAGTTAATTTGAGAAGCAAAAATGACATGAGATATTTTGTCTTGTTTCGAGAGAAATAATAATTTGCCAAATATTTTAAATAATAATAATAACTGATTCAAAGGGAAACCGAGTTTAGTTTTAGTTTAGTTTTCCTAATCCATTGGCAAATACTGTACTTTACGCATTTTAATTTCATAACAAATTTCTGTCAAATTGAGTCATCTTTAATAATAATACTTTGTTTAAATTGAATTAAAATTATTAATTTTTTTTTTTAAACATTACACAGTTCAATTTGATGGAATTTTGTTATGAAATTGAAATATTTTTTTGATTGTTTTCTTATTTTAAGCATTTTTTTCCATTTCCATTTTCATTTATTCATTTAGCAGACACTTTTATCTAGAAGCGATTAATCCGAAGGGCTAGGGGGCCTGGGCAGCTTAGCGAGTATAGATGCTGACTACCACCCCTGAAGTCGCGAGTTCGAATCCAGGGCATGCTGAGTGACTCCAGTCAGGCTTCCTAAGCAACCAATTGGCCCGGTTGCTAGGGAGGGTAGAGTCACATGGGGTAACCTCCTCGTGGTCGCTATAATGTGGTTCTCGCTCTCGGTGGGGTGCGTGGTGAGTTGTGCGTGGATGCCGTGGAGAATAGCGTGAAGCCTCCACACGCGCTATGTCTCTGCGGTAACGCGCTCAACAAGCCACGTGATAAGATGCACAGATTAACGGTCTCAGACGCGGAGGCAACGGAGATTTGTCCTCCGCCACCCGGATTGAGGCGAGTCACTACGCCACCACGTGGACTTAGAGCGCATTGGGAATTGGGCATTCCAAACTGGGGAGAAAAAGAAAAAAAATGAAAAGGGCTATAAAACAAGGTGCAAATTGCTTAGAGAAGACAACTACAGAGGAAGGTAGTATCTCTACTGTATAGTGGTAAATAGTGGTAAAATAACCATAAACCTCACTAAATGCAAGTAATTTTTTTCTCATTTTAAGGACATTTAAAAAATATTCTATTAGAAAATTCTATTTTTTTTTTTTTTTTTTTTTTTTTTGCATTGTGAAAAACAGAAGCTTGGACATTCTGACCAACATCTCCTTTTGTGCACAGAAGAAGGAAACTAATACTGGTTCAAAATGCCATGTGGGTGAGTTTTCATTTTTGGGAATTATTCCTTTAAGGAATTCACAGAGACTGTTCAGATGTATTGTTGAGTCCTGCTTCCACTAGACGAATTAGTGTTATCGTTGTGTTTGATGAAATATTCAGGGAACTTAATAAAAGTCTGTTACCAGTAAATTCCAATCTTGTATGGGCCAAACAGGAAGTGAGCTCATAAAGGACAGGATGTGTGCTGTTATTTCCGCTCATAGGTTGGTTCCAGAACCGGATGAAGTCTTTTTATTCAACATTATGCTGGCTTATTCTTTCAGGTTTATGACTCAAACGCAAAAATAGAGTCAGTGACTGGACAAAAGGATTCCACCAATCACGGAGTGACTCAATGATTTTGAAATGTCAATGTTTTCAAGTGTTTGTTTTCTCACAATTTTGTTTAGTAGTGCATCGCCATCTGTTCGTTCTCTTTTCCACAATTATCTATCTTAAACTGCCAAGAGCCCCAATGATCTGTAATGACATTTAGTCCCCCCCCCATCAACAAAAACAAACAAAAACAATGTGTAGCATGTGATAGAAAACGTATAGAAAGACAAAACATGAAAAAGCAAAAGACAAGCTAAACACAAAGACTAGAACTTTTTTCATAGATAGATAGATAGAAAGATAGATAATGTGGTGGTGGGGGCGTGTTTGTAAGGATCATCACCTGGCAATGACTGTCTCTAACAGCTGTTTGTCATTTCAGTGAGAATGTAAGGCGCATAGTGAGTTCAAAGCGGCTCTCGACACTGGCGTTGCCGCCCTGACACGAATCATGAATGCAGCTTCACGATTGCTTTAACAAAGTGGATAGCCACAGTCTACTGGCAGATTAATATTGTGGAGGATGACAGTTTAAGAGACTTAATGGCCACTGCAATGAATATGCAACCTATGTGGGGGATGAGTTCTTTCAATTAGTCAAACTCCCACTTAGACTTTGGGAAACGTTTTATCTGACTTGAATTGGTGATATTTAAGTGCATTTCTGTGTTTATATTGTGGAAGGTTTTGTTTGGAAAATCTTAATAAAGCATTATATTAGGGGCCTGGGTAGCTCAGCGAGTAAAGACGCTGACTACCACCCCTGGAGTCACGAATTCGAATCCAGGGTGTGCTGAGTGACTCCAGCCAGGTCTCCTAAGCAACCAAATTGGCCCGGTTGCTAGGGAGGGCAGAGTCACATGGAGTAACCTCCTCGTGATCGCTATAAAGTGGTTCTCGCTCTCGGTGGGACGCGTGGTGAGTTGTGCGTGGATGCCACGGAGAATAGCGTGAAGCCTCCACACGCGCTATGTCTCCACGGTAACGCGCTCAACAAGCCACGTGATAAGATCAAAACGTGTTATATTTTATCATCTTCAAAGTAGTCGCCCTTTGCCTAGAATTTTCAGACATGTACTCTTGACATTTTCTCAACCATCTTCTTGAGGTATCAACCTGGGATGACTTTTAAACATTGAAGGAGTTCCCATCTATGTTGGGCACTTATTGGCTGCTTTTCTTTATTATTTTGTCCAAGTCATCAATTAAATTAATTAATATGGTGGCACAATTATATTTTTGTCTACAAAACTAATTTCAGACATTTAAGCATACGCCTTCAGATCAAAAGATTTTTAAGATCATGAGAAACATTTCAGTCAAGTGTTTCAAAACTTTTGACCGGTAGTGTATGTATATGTATATGTTTTTTGTTTGTGAAAATGTTAGCAGAGCAAGTAAAAATCTGGCCAGCAGAAAAAATCTTTACCTTTGAGCACTGCACACAACAAGCAATTAACACAATAAAACTGTCAACACCAATAAATCAAAATTATGCATTTCCATTTAACTGTTAAAATTATTCGATTATTTTGTCAAAATAGAAACAAATATTAAATAAAATATTTTCTCCCAAAAACAAAACATGCATTTTCAGATGTTAATATTTTCACTGAAAAATGCCTTAAAAAATGGTCTGGGTACAATACAAGTTAAGCTCAGTCCACAGCATTTGTGGCATAATGTTGATTACCATAAAAAACATTTTCAAGTCGTCCCTCATTATTAAAAAAAGAAAACATCTGTGTTACAGTGAGACACTTACAATGGAAGTGAATGGGGCCAGTCCATATACAGTACATTAAGTATTACCTTACCATACCTTCTCTGTGTTAAGTTATATCCAATTTTACAACTGCGTTACCATGACGACTCAACACCATAAACCCTGTAAGCGATTTTATCACACTAAAATAAATTTAACACATATATTGTTTACGTCTTGTAGCTATACTTTTGAAACAGTGAGTATTTTAACGTTTATGGACTGACTCTATTCACTTCCATTTTTTGTATTTTTTTTTTTTAATAAACGAGGGATGAGTCAAAATAATTTTCTAGTTAACCAACATTACGGCAAAAATGCTGCTAATTGAGCTTAACTTGTATTGAACCCTGACCATTTTAAATTCCCGGTTGTTTTCCATTGTATTCAATCGATGGACCGGAATATTAATTAAAACATCGTCTTTTGTGTTCCGCAGGTTTGCCGCACAGTCAGGTTTGGAACCACATGAGGGTGAGAAAATGATGACAGTATTTTTATTTTTAATATATTAAAATAATACAAATAATACAAAACCCAGATCAGATATGTTGTAGCTGAATTTCAACCAGGCTTTCTAATTCATCTCTGACCATGAGACTGTGATCAGGCTCAAAGCCGATTCCCTTCAGTGTCATGAAGGCAAATGGAGTTAATCCACAACAACGCGGTCACGCTGTCCCGCATTCTTACCCCCCTCAGGCTGGTCAAACCCTGTGACCTGTTGGCTTAATATGGCCCTAAAGGTCCATCAAAGGATCCCATTATGTCAGCTGTCAAACAGAGACATTGACCAACAGGCCTCATAATGAACATATAAAGGGCACCAGTATGGCAGACCGCGGCGTCAAAATTGACCCCTGCTCGCAGTTTAACAGTAGTCGCTCAGCCTAACCAGCGTGTTACAGCCCTGAGGTTATGTAAGAATGGTGCCAGAGTGATGCCACATCAGATGTTCCCGTCACAGGGCCGGACACAGGTCAGCCCGGACCATGTAACCCAGACCATTAAACTCTGTGTCGGGAGCAACTGCACTTCATAGTAGCGAGCTTCGTGAGCACAATGACGACGGTGTTTTGCTGATTAAACACTTATGGCTGTAATTCAGCGTGGTTTACGTCGTAGAGCCCACTAGCTATAAGAAAAAGACGCTGAACATGACTGTAATTAAGACTGAAAGGTCTTGGAATGTAATAAATGTGGGTGACACATATATCCCAAAGCTTTTATATAATCAACATCAAGATTTTAGGTTAAAATTGAAATGAACATTAAGGGAAAGTGTATATTTTGGATTCTGTAACATTATTTCTTTAGGCTTTTTTGAAGTTCAAATATGTCATGTCGTCAATTAATACGAGGTCATAACACAACATGCGAATTATTATAGAAGAATTAGCAGAGTAGTTTAAAATAGTTTTATATGCATGTCACTTCCACTTTTTTAGTAACTATTTAAGCTATATTTTCACAGTAGTGTTGCTCTTCTAATAACGAGCTACATCAGGTCCATACAATGCAAGTGAATGGTGACCAGAACTTTGAAAGTCCAAAAAGCACATAAAGGCAGCTTAAAAGTAATCCATATGACTCCAGTAGTTAAATCCATATCGTCAGAAGCGATATGATAAGTGCAGGTGAGAAACAGATATCTATATTTTGATTCAGTTCTATAAAAAAGGGTATTTTCTCATTTTATTAGTGCATAGTACATATACATTTATGTTTAGTTTAATGCTGTCACCCTATTTGTTTAACCCTTGCAATAAATGGTTAAACTATTATCTATATCTAAACTATTTTTCTTTAAATAGCTTCAATATAGTTATCTACTTTTAGTTTAGATAACTTTTTTTTTAACCCTCCTATTGCGTTCGGGTCATTTTTTGACCTGGGAGAGGTAGACAATCATTTTTAAAGACCACATATTTTTTAGTACGGGAACCAAATTTTGGGACTTTGTCAAGATTATCAAAATACACATAATCAGATTTTTTCAGATTTTTTCTTAAAACTGTTTAAGAGATATAACCATTTCAAAAATGTTTGCATGCCAGTTTTGACCCGGGCGCCAATTGTGGCTTTACACATGATATTATGTAGATTTTTTTGTACATCTATGAATAGATTTAGCATAAAAACATAGTAAAGAAGTATTAATGTTGTATACTTGAGCTGTACAGTTGATTTGATGGTGTTTTGTTGAAAAAGAATATGTTGGTTTCATAACTTTTGACCCCTAAGTTGTATTGAGCAGTTATGAGTAATATGACATTTATTCAAATTACTAGTAATTCTCGCATTAGATGTTACTATAAATTGTATATTATGTTATATTTAGATAAAACTTCACAGAAATGTTGATAAAAAAGATGTCTTCACATGTATCACACTAGTTTTGCTGTAGTTAATGTATATTTTGAAATGTCAAAGAATTTCTACATTTTATTATTTCTATAAAAATGGCATGTTAATTAATAACTTTTATATTTGTCACTTAACATGCCAAAAATATCAGTCTTTTTACATGTATGTACAATTAAGAACCTATTAATGGCTTACGATATAGTTTTAGATGAAAAGCATCGGGTTACGAATGATTTATAAGCTTGAATTCCACCCGGTCAAAATTGACCCGTGAATGCAAAAGGTGAATGCAGATTCTGAACGCAATAGGAGGGTAAATACAAGATCTGTTAAATATTGCTGTGTGCTTGGCTCAAAAGACTTACTGGAGTTCTCAGTTAAGTTTAATTTAAGTATCAGTTTGGTCTCAGACAGTTTTAGTTTCTCCTAAAATGAGTATTTGATTGCAGACCTGGTTCTGGGGTCTTTATCTCAGGACACATCTGAGATACACTACTTTTAACGCTCTTCATTTGATCTAATTGCTGAGAAACAATTGAGATATTAAAGATCTCATGTGTCATCATTTCCCCTACACACCTCAAAGGTCTTCAAAAGTGTGTTGTGGCACCTTTTGGCAGCAGATTTGATGCTCTGGTTTTGCTCTCCTGACGCCATCTTGTGAGATGTTGCAGTCGGGTGTGAGACTTTAGCCTAATGAATCGCGTCTTTTCTGGGTGAACTGTTTCTTTAACTTGTATTAATGCTGAATATTCCCATGCATTTCTAGGTTTTGTAGCCACCTTCTTTTCAGTCACATCCAAATAGTGATTTGAAGGCAGTGGCTTGTCATGCACCAGTGAATGTAAAGGAGAAACTGGATCCAAATTCACAGGAAACAAGCACAAATCTGCTCACCTCTTGTTCTTACAAGTCCTGTCCACTTAAAAGCATGTTTTGGAAACGCAACAGGTGGTGAAGCTTCTCCGTCGAGTCTCACCTGACCACAGCAACATCTAAACAAATAGACTGAATGGAAGAAAGGAAGCTGCATACCTGTTTCCTGACCACTACAGACACCATAAGAGGCAACCGGAGAAAGACAAGACAATGGGACGTGTCAGAGAGAGACCACCAAAGTCTAAACATATTGGGGGGAATTCACTTAGAACCAACTGCATCCACTGATACTGTTGTTTACTTGCACATGCTGTCTGTGTTGTTTTTACAGTAGCCCCTGATTCACTAAACAAATAAAAAAATTCAGGAAAAAGTTGCAAGCACAGGCAGTTCCTCACCTAACACAATGCAATTTCCTACCTTGCAGGCCATTATATGCCTGTTTTTTTTTTTTTCAAATATCATGCATTTTAGAGTCAAGAATATCAAGACCTGGACAAAATGTGCCTTTTCATGAAAATTAGAGCTGGGAAATTTAACATGTTAATTGCTGCGATTAATAGTTGCCTGTTTAATGCATTACAAAAATTTACATATACTTGTATTAAAGATTTACCTGTAAAAAATGCGTCTAATTACAACCCCAATTCCGAAAAAAGTTGGGACAGTATGAAAAATGCTAATAAAAACAAAAAGGAGTGATTTGTAAATTATATTCACTCATTGCTATATTGAAAACATTACAACTAAACATTATATGATGTTTTACCTTGTGAATTTCATTGATATTTTTAAATTTACAGTAATTTAAAATCAAATGATTGCAACACACTCCAAAAAGTTGAGACAGGGGCCATTTAAGACTAATAACAATTTGACGAGTTGAAATAACAAGGCAATGTGACTCTGGAGATGTGAAACAGGTGGGACAATCGTGTTATAGTATATAAGGAGCCTCCAAAAACAGCCTAGTCCTTCAAGAGCAAGAATCATTCAAGATTTGTCAATTTGCCAACAGATGCTTCAGCAAATAATCCAGCACTTTGAGAACAATGTTCCCCAAAGACAAATTGGAAGGATTTTGGGCATTTCACCCTCTACAGTGCACAATATAGTTAAAAGATTCAAGGAATCTGGTCAAATCTTGGTGCGTAAAGGACAAGACGAAAACCACTTCTGAATGCTCCTGATCTCTGATCCCTCAAACGTCACTGTCTTAAAAAACATCATTCATCTGTAATGGATATCATGAACATGGGCTTGGGATTACTTTAGTAAACATTTGTTAGTCAACACCACTCGCCGCTGCATCCACAGATGCAAGTTAAGACTTTACTATGTAAAGGAGAAGCCATACATCAACACTGTCCAGAAGCGCTGCCGACTTTTCTGGTCTTGGTCTCATCTTAGATGGAAAGTAGAACAGTGAAACCGTGTTTTTTGGTCTGATGAGTCCACATTTCAAATAGTTTTTGAAAAACAAAGCCGTCGTGTTATCCAGGCCAAAGAGGAAAAGGACCATCCAAGCTGTTATTAGCGTCAGGTCTAAAAGCCAGTGTCTGTATGGGCCAGGGGTGTGTCAGTGCCCATGGCATGGGTAACGCGCACATCTGTGAGAACACCATGAATGCAGACAGATATGTACAAATTTTGGAGCAACATATACTGCCATCCAGCACTGCCTTTTCCAGGGACGTACCTGCATTTTCCAGCAGGACAGCTTCAAATCAAATACTGCCTGGATTTTAAGTGCATGGCTGTGTAAGCTGAGAGTGCGGGTGCTAGATTGGCCTGCCTGCAGTCCTGACCTGTCTCCAATTGAAAATGTGTGGCGCATTATTAAGCACCCCATCCGGCAACGAAGACCCCGTACAATTGTGTAGCTAAAGACCTGCATAATGGATGAATGGGGGACAATTTCACTTTCTAAACTTAGTCTTCAGTGCCTAAATGCTTAATAAGTGTTATTAGAAGAAATTATGTTTTACAGTGGTAAACACTCGACTGTCCCAACTTTTTTGGAGCGTGTTGCAATCATCTGATTTGAAATTACTGTAAATTTAAAAATAACAATGAAATTCACAAGGTAAAACATCATATAATGTGTAGTTGTAGTGCTTTCAATATAGCAAAGGGCGAATATAATTTACAAATCACTCTTTTTTGTTTTTATTAGCATTTTTCATACTGTCCCAATGTTTTCGGAATTGGGGTTGTACCTCAATCTGAAAAAAATAAATGAGTAAACATTTTACCATTTTAATATTTAAATAATTAGAATAAATGATGACCAATCAATTTCTTGCAAGTTCTTTGAGACAAAGTATAAATGTATATACAATATTTGCTTTAATGTACCATGTACCACTATTAATCACAATTAATTAGTTAAAAATATTAATCGATTCACATCCCTAATAAAAATACCGAAATATCAGAATATGTTTTAAAAGTTTACACACAGTCTTGAGGGGATAAAAGGGTCCTCTCTGTTTTATAGTTCTTGTCAACATAAACAACAAAATTGCAACCTATATGTTGGTTACACCACATGGACAAACGTTTTTCTAATATTAATCATACTTTAAAACACAACTGTTTCACTTCTTCTTCTTCTTTTTGAATAAATATTGATAAAAAATGATTCTGCACTAATCATGGCAACATTTGTTTTTCAATCATTTAAACTTTTAACGAGACTTCTGTTGTCTCTTCCCAGTTACACCACTTGACGTGTGAATTGCATTTTTTTTTTTATATATAGATCTGGACAAAAATGTGAAATAATACATGTGAATCACATCATTGACCCATTAAATTTGGTCACATTACACTATTACAGTATATACATACTTTTTAGCACCTAACCCCACCTCTACGCCTGAATCTAAACAATTCTCAACAATATAAAAGGCTTAAAAGCAAATACCAGAACAGTCTGACTAATTTGAAAATGACCAAAAAATGCACTATAAAAGTGTTCCAAATGAGTGCATTTAAAGTCTTCAGACACCATACGATAGCTCCAGAGTGAAACGGAAGGTTTTAATCTCTGACAATCTTCCTCTTCAAAGCAGTCGCATCTCATTAAAAAATATACTTCCAAATATTATTGGATATACATCCAATTTGGTGGTGCATAAAAATGTCACTCCAGTGACGTTTCGTCACGAGAGTGTGTCGACTATAAATACTGCCACTACTGACAATTAATTTCCAAACTCAATATATGTGCTATGTAAATGCTTAAATAAGTTGTACTGGGTTGCTAGCGACTGAGACAGGTTTTTGCATTAAAATACTGCACGCTAAACTGGTGCAACTGTTAAGTGTATTTACCTCACTGACACTTAGCAGGCTACTCTTCTGGGCTGCGGGAAAAGAGAGAAGTCATTTGGCTATACCGAGAGCCATCAGATCTTAAACACGTCCCGTGGCCTATCTGCATACTCAAAATTGCTAATGAGCACTACTTAGTGGGTGAACGAGTTCCCTTAATGGCCATTATGGAGTCAAATTTAGACCTGACATCTCTGGTACAAATCACAATTGAAGTTATCAGTGCTCACAAGAAAGTCTAACTTAAGCAAATTGATAAGTTACAGTACAGAAAAGAAGAGTTTTATAGACATCTCTTCACACAGAACAGATAAATGGCCATTTGCTCAACATCCTGATAAAACTTCATGAGATTAAACTCCTGTGTAGGCAATATTTTAAAGCTATACTCTCATAAAAAAAAAAAAAAAAAAGCAGACAGAAAACTAAACCTCTGATAAAGATGTACTTTTTATGCCGATCTTATGTCTTGCCAATTTTGCTCAGTTTATCAGACTTTACACTTAGATGTAGACTGAGTTGGCCGAGTCGTATGTGCTCTAAAAGGACAGTAGAGAAACAATGTCGTACATTGAGGCAAAAGTCAACTATATAATGAAGGTAGATTTTTAACTGAAAGGTTAAACTATGTTCACAGGACAAGGGCCTTTGTCTCAGATTAGGCTTGTTTTTTAAAGTCAATTTCTTTACAGACACATGCCTTAGTTTTGGCTACAAAAAAAGCGAGTGAACATTTCTATGCTCCAAAAGTGGGGCAAGTTGTCACATTTATAAAGTGGGGAAGCTGTCACATTTGTTCTGTAAAGGCCTGGGTATACTTCGGATCGCACCCGGTTGACCGCGTTGTACACTTTTTTGTCCACGAGCGAATACGAATGCGTTTGACGCATGCGCACTTTGACCCCGATTCCACCTGGTATTACAATGCGTCTCGGGTGATCTGATCACATGTGGTCAAGTGAGACACATCACTGTTTACACCTGGTGACTTAAATGCACCTCCTGTGACCACTTGTGTTTCGATTTGGAGGGGAGGGTCTCTGTTTCATGATGACACACATCAGTCACTATGTCAGTGTGTTACTGCATGATAATAAAGTGCAACAAATTCAGAAAAGACAAAGAAAGCACGCTGTTTCTCCCAGATGCGGATGAAATGTAATCTAATCACAAACGCAGCATGTCAAGCAGAATTATCAGTTATTTTAGTGGATTACCTGTATTAAAGGAGCATTACATTCCAGCTGTAAATAAGGGAACTGTTTTCAGTGCAAGATGCTACGCAACGGTTAAAGAGGTTCACTTTGAGCTTGTTTACATAGTAAAACAATTGAAAAACAATGCGGATGGAAGCATATATTTGTTCGCTGTCCCGAATAGCCAACACGTTAAATCAAAACCCGCTTTAATACAATGACCAGGAAGAACCAAATTTCTATCAATCTTCACATTTAATAAACACTACTTTTTGCCAAAAGAACGAAGCTGCAATCAATGGAGAAAGACAATATTTTCCTGTCAAGTGTTTTCTTCCCTGTAATTAAGCTTAATCCTTTTCTGTTTTTAAAACTAAACAAACTGCCTTTCCGTTTAAAATTGGGGTCAAATGTTTGTGGACACTCTATGACTATGTTAAAAATGGTGTATAGGGCCATTATCACAAAAAAATTAATTTGGCCTTCCAGGGCCACTGTCTTATGAAAATAGTATTTTAATCCATGGATTACAGTGTTGTTGTTGTTTTGGCAGTAAATAGTGTTTATCATAAGAGAAGTCACATTAAGCATTTTAATGAAACCTGTACCGTACTGTACTGTTGTACTAAAAGTGCTGCAGTTTTTCTCCAGCCTGATCTCACATCAAATTCGGCAAGTGTGTGCCAATTTTTCTTTAGCCGAAATCGGTATACGTTGACCGAATTTGAAAACACTGCCTCCAGAGGCTAAAGCGGTAAGTGTTTCAGAGCATCTAAACAATTGTGACATCCATTTATATCCAGGAGAGGTCGCTAGAAGCCAGTTGTAAAAATAATTGTTTTCAGCTGAACAGGGTGTAAAACAGTGAAGAGAAATGCGTATTTTATTTAATGTACCCCCCAACCAAACCCAAATCTATCCCTAACGATTAGTTGAGACAAAATGTAATGTTAGGGATAAAAATGCAACTTCCTTATCACACTTGTGATTACTTCCTCGTTTGAATGGGGGTTGAATTGTGGTCTCCCATGCAACGCGCTAACAGCCGTGCCAAGAGGGAAAGTAATTGTTGTTGAGCTGTTCCAAAAATGTTTAATGGGAGATAGGGCATGTCAGTGAGTCGGCATACTGTTGCCGATCCTAGGGTACCGGAACTTTCAGAAACAGCATGCCGACATCCCATGTGATCATGTTGTTTTCTCACCTTCATTGAGTCTCTCTCAATGTGATGTCATGAATAGGCACGTTCACTGGTGTTTTGGGATCACAATGGTGAGAAACAATCATGCACTCGAATGCTACATGTTTGACAGAATTCTCTGGCTTCTGACAGAAAACACGACAAAATGTGCACGATTGCCATTGAACTTTCCCCCGGCAGCTTCTGTCAAGTGTGGTGGCCGTGTAACGTTAATGAACTATATCTCAGATAATTAAAAAGGTGTTTCAAGACTATTTCTCTCAGTTTCTCAGGAGTTTGGGTGTAAGACGCAAAAATATGGGACAAACGGCATCCCGTATGGATTTCATATGGAATGCAATTTTGTTCCCTTAAATACGTGACGATTCCGTATTATTCTGGATAGTTGGCTACCCTACAGTACTTACCCTACGCGCTACTGGGGCATGCTGTCACAAAAGCTCTGTAAAAACTGTATCTTTTTTTTTCCTGGGTAATAATGGTGGAAATATTCAATAGAACACAAAGGGAAATAAAAATGGCAGTATTTTTACATATAATGTCTAATAAATATGTGCTCAGAATCAAAGGAAACCATTGGATGTTGCTGTATCTTGATTTCACTTTCATTATCATCAAGTAAACTCTTGAGACAAGTCATTTTCTAACCATCAGATTCTGACATTATATTTAGAAGCTAGAAGTGCAGATGAATGCCAGATATCCTGCTATCTGCTGGTCATGTTGTTTTAAATATGTCCTTTTAATCTTTATATATCCCACTATTTACCTTGTCAGTCTGTGAGTGGTTCTTCAAGCTACTGGTTTAGGGAGATCTGGATGGCTTCAGGGATGAAAAAATGACTCTGTGATTGAGAAGTCTTATTCTTCTGTCATCACACAAAGCAATACACTGGTAGGACGTAAAATGGAGAGCTTAAAACCTCCTTTACCATGTTAAAATCACTGTAATGCATGGCTTTGCGTGGATAAAAGTTTTATAGTGTTGCCAAACTTCATCTTGGATACTGTTTCTTTTTACTGAGTAAAAACTGCTTTAACCAAACAACATTATGGTCTGAAGAGTTGGCAACACTTGGAGACATGGTCAGAGAGAGAGAGAGAGACAGAGAGAGAGAGAGAGATCTGGTCACAAAACCAGGAGAACCCTTTAAATCAATCAAATAATCAATCAAAAACCCAAAAGCTGTTGTCCTCACCAGACTAAACAACACAGACCGCTGACGTCAACAATTACAGGATTTTCTTCTGTGGTTCTGAGAGATTACGAGAACTAAACAAAACAACACAAGGTCACGGAGCTCCACACCAGATGTTCACTCTAAACAAAAGGTGTCATGATTGGGTAAGTACAGAGCATGGTAGGTCAAAGGTCAGGGCAGAGGAAAGGGTAAAAGAGTCCAGAGCTTGAAACCTTCAGGTTCTGCAGAAACCCACAAATCTATCTGTGTTATTGCATCATGGCAAGCTGAGAAATTATGTCCTATAACTCATCATATGCTGTTGAACAACCATCATATTACAACATGTATGTACATAATAAGTACATTGTATCAAATGCATAAGTACATAGTAGTTAAAGACACCTAATATCAAGTGGGTCGAGATATTTTGCCAGTTTTTAAGATTTACTCATTTCAATTTCATAACAAAATTCCATTCAGTTTAATTGTCTAATGTTTAACTAAATTAAATTAATAAACTTTAAAGTTTTTATTTTTTATTTTATTCTAATAAAGTTTACTCAATTCAGTTCAAAATTAGATTCGGCTGGGTCCTTTAAATGCTCATAAAATGCACCGGGGAAGGCGTTCTTTTCCGTTCCTACTCTTTCAGGGGAAAAGACCCCACGGAGGCCACACCCTGTCCTGAAGGGGAGGGTAAAAAAGTGGCGAATACGTCATATGGGCCTAAGGCCGCACATGGAAGAGGTGCGGCGGTAGGTCCTGCCCTTAGTAGGGAGCTCTACGAAGAGGGCTCTACAGAGAGGGCTCTGCCAAGGGAGACACGGGTCTACCGAAAAAGGGAGACCGTACCGCGGAAGATACATCACAGGAGGTTACCGGGGTAACCAAGACCTGTGGAGCACTTACCCCAGTACAGGGCATGTTAGCACACGTACTGGGTCTGACAACGAAATCCTCAGCTGAATTCGTGAGCCAGAGGGCTAGGAGGAAGGACATCCAGGGTTCACAGGTCGTGAACACGCATGGGAGAGAAGAGCGCACGGCTTCACCTCGTGGAGGGGAAAGGCGCTATACACAAGTTGTACACCCGGCCAGCTGCCCCGTGTAACAAAACTTACCTGTTCGTACCTGAAAGAACACGGGACGAAACCGGCTCAACACGGACATTGTAAAATCTTGTCAAGGTATTTGGTGTTGCCCAGCCCGCTGCTCTACAGATGTCTGCTAGAGAGGTGCCATTGGCCAGTGCCCACGAGGATGCCACATTCCTTGTGGAGTGTGCTCGAACCCGCAAGGGTTCTCATTGGTCTTTTCTCAAAGATCTGAAGGTGTCTCGGGTTCTCAAGATCGACCCCTAGTGTCACTACATCGACACAATGTCGAGTGAGTGACAGAAGGGGAACTCAAATATGCTGTATAAGTCCAGATGCATTACAATTATGAGAACTTGGGTGGGGAAAATGTGCTTAATTGTCATGAATGTCACAATGCAAAAAAACATTATGGTCTTAAGAATAGGCTTAATTTTCTTTATGAAAACCTTCTTTATCCAAACTATTCTTATAACCTGGACAGGTTTTCAATAGATTGATATACATAGAAAGTATGTTCTGCATGTTGTATTCTTTCATTTGGAGAACTTGGCCAAAGCAAGAGGACATTCATTTTTCAAGTTAACATAATGTGTAAAGCATGCCATGAACTGCAGCAATGGGCCAAACCTCAACCGGACATGATCAATGGGCTTGTGTGATTACTCTCTTGATCCACTAATTGCCACCGTATGGTTAACGAGAGGTGCCTTGAATACAAAGACACGCAGGCAAAAGACCCCCAGCATTCAGACAGGAAGTTAAGTTTACTATAACATCCTGCCCTGAGAGTGTCATTAATCTGGACCTGAACTGAGTTTGTGTACATGTACAAATTCACAATGATAATACACAAAACTGAAACGATTTAATGCCATTTTCCTGTCTGAGGAAATCTTCTGTGTTCTATAATATTCTATATTAATCGGACAATATTTGGCCAATTTGAGATTATTGCACTGTGCCCAATTAAAGAATTAGATCCCCCAAATTTGTACATCATGTCATCATTTACTCACCAACATGTTGTTCCAAACCTGTTTGCTGTTAATTTTCCTGTTGAAACACAAAAGAAGATTTCTGAAGAATATTGTATGCAGCTCATCAACTTTTTTCATGGCTGTCAATCCATAAAACAAAATATTTTATATAACTTGTGCTGCCAGAGAACTGCGGTAGAAGGGAAGGTTTCTTTAGTAAATAATGACTTAAAATTCCATCTGTTCCTCACACAAAACTATTGTATGACTTCAGAAGACTTACATAGTGCAAGAGCCTTTTTTGATTTGTAACTAGTAGCACCTAATAAACATGCACAAAAATAATAAATAAATAAATAAATTCTAGAGCAAATAGTTTTCCTAAAATTTGATGTCCACATATGTGGACAGTGAGATTAAGTTGTGAAATTTTAAATAATACCAATTTTTTTTAATCAAATTGTTTATTATGTTTCCAGTAGTGTTGGTTATTCATGTTACAGACATTACATCATAAATTATCATAATTAATTCTGATTTAAAGTAATGTCCAGCATCATCCAATCACTGCCAACCATGTTAAAATAAAATGATACATTATAAATTCTGAATCTATGTACTGATTATCATTGTCACATGTCTGTCAAACATGTTGAGTGATCCAAACATCATCTGCAGCCTGAAACTGAACTTTTGATCTGATTTTAGGAGTCAGTGTACTTAGCTGCATAGAGCGTTATAGGATGCTCCCTTGCTCCATATTTAGTGAATGACTTAACCTCCAGTGTGCTGTCTGTCTGCACTGGTCTCAGAACAGTTTGAAATGCACCTTATTTTCATCCTAACTCCCTCTCATATAAAGCCTCTGAAAGACACATTTTCCAGTTTTTGGATGCATCCATTAATTCTCAATGTGATAATGCAGTAAATATAGGAATGCATTTACTGATGTTAATGAATAGAATGGGATTGTACAGTGATAACAAAATAAAATATAACAAAATGTATATTAAAATGAAGCAATATGACCCATAGATGTGTTAATGTTGAAAGTTATTCAAAATAATTAACATGTTTTTTCAACTTTTGAGGGAAACATGTCCCAAAATCCACATATGTGGACATCATGTTTATCAGCATGCTGATGCGCTAAAAATGAATGAATGTTTTTTTAAGCGGCAAATCAAACAAAATTAGAAATGCTACTCTTTACACCCAAACAAGTTTCAATGAAAAACTTTCTTACCAGAAGAACTTTTATTGGCTCTGCACCCATAAAAGCTATTCATGGAAATCGATGCCATGTTGTTGTGTCACATGACCCAGTGCGGCAGAAGTTAACCATTTAAATGATAATCTAGAGTATTGTGAACAGTATTCAGTCATTTTTTATTCATTTAAATTATGCGTATAGCGAAGCCAAAATACGCGGGGTCGCACGAGGTTATGAACAACATTTACTCAATGCAAGACATTGGGGGGGGACATCTGATAATGTCATAAAAAGCAAATATGAGATGAAAAACACAACCATGTTATTTTGTGGTGCTTCTATGACACTTTCAGCTCACGTGTCGAC
Source organism: Myxocyprinus asiaticus (assembly GCF_019703515.2). Classification (NCBI taxonomy): domain Eukaryota; kingdom Metazoa; phylum Chordata; class Actinopteri; order Cypriniformes; family Catostomidae; genus Myxocyprinus; species Myxocyprinus asiaticus. The sequence continues at coordinate 3,222,058 of NC_059359.1, forward strand.
TTGTATGCTCTTCAGGACTCGTACTCTGGTCCTTTACATCGCAAGTGCAACGCTCTATCAGTTGAGCTACCGTTCAATTTAATCACACTTGAACAAGCTTATAAATGTAGCTGATTATGTAATGCAAATGTTACAAGTCATGCACTATAGTAAAAGTGTTTAGATATCATAAGATAGCATTGTGTTTATGAACTGATAATCTGCCGTTTTACTCAAAATTTGTGTGGAAGTGAATAAAAGTTATTGTTGTTTAAGTTGTAGTGCCGCTAGTGTTCATTTCACCAGGAAACTTTCATGATATGTACAACGAGCCACATATAAATCATTTTGCAAAAATGACAGTAACATGACCGTCATCACATATTGACATAAGACAAGAGAGCCAATCGTGGACAGACACTGGGCCCCTCATTACTTGTCAAATGTTATTTTGAAAGGAGCCTCTTGCTGAGCTGGATCTCCCCTACGTGATCACGGCACAGTCTGAGAGATTAACGCCACATGATAATAGGAGGCCAAACAGCTGCTAAACACTGCAAACTGCTTGCGGACTTCGTCACCTGCTGTGATTGAGACCCTCCAGTGCAGCAGAGCACGGTACCACTGATGTTAAAAAGATGATTTAGTCCCATGGGGAGGCATTGCCAGCGATGGCGTCAAACAGGTCAGGGCTACAGGAAGTCTGGTTTCCAGGGCCCCCCGGGTTAAGGCCAAGGGTCAGCGGTATCAGAACCGGGTTAAACGGTGTTGTGTTTCTCCTTACAGATGTACTGAGATGCTGCAGAGATATCGGACCTCCAAACAAGGAGAAATTTACTCACTCTCATGTCGTTCCAAACCTGTATGCAATTGTTTTTTTTTGGTAAAACTCAAATGGTGAAAGTTTTTAAAAGAATGTTTCTTGTTTATTGAAGATTCCCAGAAGATTTGAGGTCTTCAGAAGTCATACGATTCCACTCTGTTCCTCAACAAAGCTACTGTATCAAACGATTTCCGAAGACTCGGAATATAGAACACAAGTCATAACACAGTGACAACTCGTGATAATTCGTACGAGATGGTGAAATCGTAGGATATCGTACGACTTGGCCCGAACGAAAATGTATGACTTTTATTAACACACAGACCAACCAATCAACAAACAGAATTTCAAATCGATACAATACTGGCATCAAATGTTATTTTATCTCCTATCCAACACTTTAGTGAACAGATTTGGTTACTCATTCCATATTAATTTATGCAGTATACTGAATATGACTGATGAAGGTCAATAACCTGTAAAACGCTTCCCTCATCTCGTTCCAAATCCTATTGTTTTCTTTCTTCACAGGTACACAAACCTAGTTTTCTATTAAAATCATGGTATTTAGGTTTAGGGTTTGGGTAAGGGGTTAAACGTAAAAAAAATAGTAATCACATTGTTCATTGGTTTGTTTATTTTTCTCTATGTAAGTACAAGTCGTACGTTTTGGATATGAGCCAACTCGTATTAATTTTTTTTTACGATTTCGCCATTTTGTACATTTCGTAAAAGATTTTAAGGGGGGAGGGGGGGGCATTTTGACCTTTAAATTGGGCAATAGGTTCTCCTTGGTGATTTTGGAAATCACCCCCTCCCCCCTCCTCCAGCACCACCACCATTAGACCCGGCTATGATATTGACTACTTTTATTATACATTTATTTTGCATTTTAGAGCTTGACAAACAAGTGTTTCACAGGACAAATAAAAACAGCATACAGGTTCAAAATGCCATGAGGGTGAGTAAATAATGACATTTTTGTTGTGGAATTAATTATTGCATTAATGATGGAGAAAAAAGCAGAGACACACAGCTAAGAGACAAATAAAAAGAGCATAGAAAGTGATAACCCTGATCTCCTGACGATCCCCCACAGGGAGCTCATTGTATCTTCATGCAAACACAACAACACTATGACCAAACACTTAACGATAATCTAATCTTAATGTTCTCTTCATTACTGTGTGAACAACGGCTCAGACGTAGACGTTCACTCAGTGCTGAGCTCGTGAGGATTTCTGAGTATGTTTTATGGATGGAGGAGTCGTTGCTGATATCTCATCATGGCTATCCATTTATCTGCAGTTATCTATTTACCATTCAGATTTGCAGCGTTGAGGGGAAATTTGTGCAAAACATAGTAGTCTATTTTTAAAGCTGAAGTGTCTAATTCCTGCGCCACTAACAATTTTTAAAAAATATAAAAAATATATATATTACCGAACTACGGAATTGCAAAGTTAAACATAGTTTTCAAACAGCTTTCCGAATACGGCCAACGTCTTCAGCTGATCGAACAAACAGATGATCCCGCTCCAAACTCACGCTATTGGACAAGGCAGTATTGTTGTGTCAGGTTGGATGGGTCACTCAAAACAAACAGAGGTGTTTTTCGAGAAAATGTACCTACGAGTGGCTTACTTATAGTTGTCTCTGCATATTAAACTGGGATAAGAGAAAATATTTCAACACTGAAAAAGTTACACACTTCAGCTTTAACTGATAATAATTACACAATAGGGAACAATAACATGGCCATTGCTATGTCTCATTCCATTAATTCTCTTATAAAAATGTATCTATTAAATGTTGACATGTCAACAAAGGTCAAAAACAACCTTCTCCCTCTAAACAATCTCAAGATTCAAGATTTAAGAAGTTTTGCCATTGCATTAATAATGCATACATTTGATTGCATTTGATAACAAACTATCAAACCAAGTGTCATATGCAAACAAATGATGCTTGAGCTTTTTCAATGACTTTTAATCAGCGGGTGTCAAGGTGATTTTTAGATTTTTAGAAGTTCACACAGGTGTCCTAGCACAAGGGTTTTCAATTGTTTTGATGCCAAGAACCCCCAAATACGACAATGCTCTTGCATGGGACCCTCTTTCTAAAATATTAAGGTAGCTACA